>NC_068294.1:29152225-29452225 GCF_025860055.1 Xyrauchen texanus | reverse complement strand
AACCAAAGTGGACAGTGGGACGCCCCTCGAGACGCGGATAGATCCACTTCCGATGGTCCAAATTTGTCCCCTATCGACTTCACCACCTCTGGATGAAGTCTCCATTCCCCGGCCTCAGCCCCTGCCTCGACAGGATGTCTGCTCCCTGATTCTGAACCCCCGAACATACATTGCTCTGATAGACAGTATTTTCCCTTGGGACCAAAGAATTATCTGATGCGCCAGTCTGCACAGAGGGCTGATCCGAGTCCCCCTTGTTGGTTCAGATAAGCTACCACTGATGTATTGTCCGAACGCATTAGGACATGGTAACTTTAGATGTCTGGAAGGAAGCTCCTCAGAGCCCTGAACACAGCCAACATCTCTAGACAGTTTATGTGCCAAGAATGATGATGGTCCTGCCACAGACCCCTGGCAAAGCTGCCGCCCATGATCAGCGCTCCAGCCAGTGAGGGAGGCGCCTGTCGAAACGGTTTTCCGCGACATGACGCTCCCAACACTGGCCCTAGGGACAGGAACCAAGGTTTCTTCCATATTAGCAGAGAACTAAGGCATCTGCGCTGCTACTCTGATTATACTGAAATGGATTCCCCTTGGGGAAAACCCCTTGGCTTTCAGCCACCACTGGAGGGGCCTCATGTGTAGAAGGCCCAAAGGTATAATGTTGGATGCCGCTGCCATGAGGCCCAGCAGTCTTTGAAACTGCTTTACAGTGATGGCCTGGCCTAGTTTTAACCCGACACCATCGCCAGAACGGACTCGACACGGCAGGAGACATGCGTGCCTGCATCAGTAATCGAAGTCCCACACAACACCCAGAAACGTTGTGCACTGGGATGGTTGTAACACACTCTTTTTGTGTTGAGTCTCAACCCCAAACTTCGAATATGGCCAAGGATCTACATCTCGATGTCGAATCGCCATTTCTCGAGACTGGGCCAGAATGAGCCAGTCATCGATAAAATTCAGTATGCGGATGCCCTGAAGTCTCAGAGGAGCAGGAGCTGCATCCATACATTTGGTGAATGTGCGGGAGAGAGTGCTAGGCCGAACGGAAGAACCCGATATTGGTAAGCTTCACCGAAAGCTAACCTCAGGAACCTCCTGTGACATGGAAGGATGGGTACATGAAAATAGGCGCCTTTTAGATCTATCGTGACAAACCAGTCCTCGGATCTGATCTGACTCACGATGACAGGAATGGTAAGCATTTTGAACCTGAACCTCCTCAAAGGCCGGTTCAAAACTCTGAGATCTAAAATCGGCCTCAACCCCCATCCTTTTTGGAACTATAAAGTACCGGCTGTAAAGACCGGACTCCTGTCTGAATGAGGAACACGCTCTATGGCCTCCTTCAGCAGCAGAGATTGCACTTCTTGTTCCATCACCTGAGCCTGCTCCGAACCACTGTAGTCTGCACCACCCCAGAGAATTTGGGGGCGGTGCCCAAACTGCAGTCTGTACCCTGATTTTATTATATGCAGGACCCATGCAGATATGTTGGGAAGATGATTCCATGCCTCTACAAAATCTACTAGGGAACCAGCCTCTCGAGGCTGGTCTCGGTGTTTTTCGAGCACTGTTCTCGACTTCCTGAAGCGAGATACCGGCAGGATTTAGTCGATACAGTCCTTGTGACCACAATTGATGTGTGTTTTTTATTTTTTGACGCTAACGGCACGGTGTATGCTCGCTGGAAATTGATGTGGCCCGGCGCCAGAGACGGCGGAACCGACACCCATTTCCTGAGGACTCGCTGCAGAGCAACCCGGTTGCTCTGCAGTGGGATAGCCCTCCGAGGTTCTACCACCCTCAGTAGGACCTCTTTCCGGGCTTTACTAAGGAACCAGCCTCTCGAGGCTGGCCTCGGTGTTTTTCAAGCACTGTTCTCGACTTCCTGAAGCTTAAAGACCGCAGGATTTAGTCGATACGTTTCTGTGACCACCATTGATGCTTGTTTTTATTTGATACTAACGCACGGTGTATGCTCGCTGGAAATTGATGTGGCTCTAAGCGCCAGAGACGGCGGAACCTACACTCGATTTCTGAGGACTCCACGAAGAGCAACCTCGGTTGCTCTGCAGCTGGACAGCCTCCGAGGTTCTACCACCTCGTAGGACCTCTTCCCAGCTTCAACTAAGGAACCAGCCTCGAGGCTGGTCTCGGTGTTTTTTCGAAGCACTGTTCTCGACTTCCTGAAGCTGAGATACCGGCAGGATTTAGTCGATACAGTCCTTGTGACCACAATTGATGTGTGTTTTTTATTTTTTGACACTTAACGGCACGGTGTGCGCTCGCTGGAAATTGGTGTGGCCCGGCGCCAGAGACGGCGGGAACCGACACCGATTCCCTGAGACTCCGCTATAGAGCAACGGTTGCTCTGCAGGGCGGGGACAGCCCTCCGAGGTTCTACCACCTCGGTAGGACCTCTTTCCCGAAGCTTCAACTAAGGGAACCAGCCTCTCGAGGCTGGTCTCGGGTGTTTTTCGAGCACTGTTCCCGCTGAGGTTGTGATCTGTGCCGCAGGAAATGCACGTCTAATTTGCTTTCAACTTGCGTTCCCTGCTCATTTTGTGGCCAGCTGATATTCAGTCTGGCCACGCACGCCACAACCTCAATCAGCTCCTCATAAGCTTGGCCAAAAACTGGCGTGCTTGGCTCACGGTCGTCCGCGATCGATGCTGAGCATATCCACTTCCTCGAAGCAGTGAGCTCAAACAACGGGACCTGATCATGGGCAGAAGAAGCCGCGACACGGGCTTCTGCACCACTCACAGTAGGCTCGGATCCTCAAACGAAGAATGAGAACGTGCCGCAGCAGTCTCATTCTCATCTGCAAAATCCGCTGCGAACCCCGCGATTTCAATCGCCGCGCTGCCTCAACAGACGCTGGACCAAAACCGTGGGGAACGCGAGCCTGACCGTGCTCATCAAAGCACGCCAACCGGGAGCGCAGCACTCTCATGGGTAGTGCTTCACAACTTTCACAGGCAGATCCCTCGAGAGCTGCCTGTGCATGCTGCGCTCCCAAACAGTTCACACATAAAGCGTGCGTGTCCCTACACGTAATGAAACGAGGGCAGGGGTGCACGCACTTCTTGAACTGTTCGGTGGCCATAATATTTTTAAATCAGACAAACAACACCAAATAAGACAAACAATTTCAACATAGAGCGCTTGCTGAAGAGCGAAAGCTAATGTGTGTGTGTACCGGCGTCACTTTTATGCATCCGGTTATGCCGTCACATGTTACGTCATGACGCAACACCAATCAAGATTGGAATAGTTTCATTCATAATTCAGAGGCGCACGCTAAGGAGCGTTCCCCAAAGAGTCGTTTTCAACGACGCAGTGCGAGTTCCCTCGGAAGGGAACTAAATATGAATATATTATTATAAACAGTAGCAAAAGTTGCTGAAGCTATGGTACATTATTTTTGGCAGATATTATGGCTACAATTGTAATTTCTTGAAAAAATACAAAAGCAGTTTAATTTAAATACTGTATGTGGTTGTGGGAACTTGAGATAAACGTCTAAACTGACATTGTTGTTAAGGATACCATAGAGGATAGTAATTAATTAGCCCAGGAAACTCAATTCTATGTTCTAGCTGATTTACTGTTAAAACACCTCATCCATTTTACTTAAGTGAAGCTGTCATTCTCCACATTAATTATGGAAATACCCTTGTATCTTTAATAACCTTTGTAAACAGTGCTCCACCTATTAAATCTTCAAAGAGCTGATAATCAAATTAAACCTTCATTATTGTACTTAATGAATATGTGCTCACTCTACACCAACTTTACTACTAAATGCTTGTAAATGATTATTAATTAAGTGAGCTGGGAACAATTCAGTTTGCACCAGATGGGTCCTGAATATCAGTGTCTCCCAACCTTTTCTGTCTTACAGTATGTACACTCTCTGCTCCATCAGTAAGGCTGAAGTACCCTTTCACCACACCAAACAAGAAATGAGTTCCTTTAAGATATATTACTGGAGATTGTGTTACAATTAATATTACTAAATAGTGGTCATTATTTCAATGATTCAATTAACTAAAAACATTGATACTGTGGCTAAAAAAACTCTTCAAGTAGCTTCCTCACAAGTGTGTGTGTGTGTGTGTGTCTATATACATACACAAATATTTAGCTATGTGCTTCACCCACAGAAATTATTGTGTTTTATAAGTTTAAACAAGAAAAATCTAAACTTTATAAAGTACTCCTTGGGCCACGTGTACCCCTGATTGCAATCACTGCTCTGCATGACACTGTTTTCTTACTCTGATCTGGAAATCAATTCATTAAATGTGATGCTTACTGTTACCTGAGCATTTGCCTTTGGTACCGCCTGTGCATATGCATCTGTTCTTGTCTTCACCAATGCCTGGCAAACACTCATAGCCACCTGGACATGGGTTTTTCACACAGCTTTTTATCTGCTTTGGGCATTTTCCATCTGAAAAAACATAAAATGTCAGACCATTGCAGATCTAATGGAAACATAACAGAGTGTATAAAGTTAACATTGTGTACCTGTGCACAGACATTTGGCTGTGATGAGGTGTCTGGGTGTGACATAGCTCACTAAGGCAGTGCTGTGCGTGGACATGCTGGTCTGGTCAAGTAGAACCACTTGTCTGCACGTGCTACCAGGACACTCAAAGCTCAAGCACTGGCTGTTTACAACCCTCTCTACCTGTAGTCCTGTCATCTCTCTGATTGTTTCTCTGGACGAGTTGATCTTCTGAAAGATGGCTTCCAGTGAGCTGGCACCTTTTCCTGATCTCTCAAAGAACAAAAGAACATCCAGACTGCCACTGACGTCTTCTGTCTGGAGACTTATAAGCTGCATGTCACCCCTGCAGACCCCAGCCACACTACAGGCTGCTCTTTGATAGTTCCTCCAGTGATTCTGGATAAAATCCTCGGCGGTAATGCCACTGAAGCGAAGAGACAAAGAATTGTCCAACATATGCTGGGAGACCTGCTGCACGTGTACTATGACGTTGACAGAGGCTGAGAAACGACCATCGCTGACTGAGACATTGAGCAGGTAATGACCCACATCCAGGCCTCTGCGGGCCAGTAATCCACCATCCGTGGCAACCACAGTGAACAGGCTGTTGGACTGAGGATCCAGACTGAATGCGAGTGTGTCATATTCATCTTGATCTGTGGCATGGACTCTTCCAAGCTTGCCTCCTAAATACTCATCTTCCAAGAGTGTGATGAAAACATCCAGGGAATACACAGACGGAGGATACAAACTCACCTGTACTACAAGCACACAGAGAGATGTAGTTGATTTTAGTGGGGGGCTTCCATTGTCAGACA
This sequence comes from Xyrauchen texanus, assembly GCF_025860055.1. NCBI lineage: Eukaryota > Metazoa > Chordata > Actinopteri > Cypriniformes > Catostomidae > Xyrauchen > Xyrauchen texanus. The sequence goes on along the minus strand of NC_068294.1, from coordinate 29,446,879 downwards.
CCTGAAATTAACATACAGAAATTTTAATTTGAAACTAATATGATATATGATTATAATATTCATTAAAGTAATAGTTCACCAAAAATGGAAAATTCTCACATAATTTACACATACCATCCCAGATGTGAATGACTTTATTTCTCCTGATGAACACAAATTAAGATTATTAGAAGAATATCTCAGCTCTGTTGGTCCTTTCAATGCAAGTAAATGGTGGCCAGAAATCTGAATGTCCAAAAAGCCAATAAAAGCAGCATTAAAGTAATCCAAAAGACTCCATATCTTCAAAAGTGATATAAGTGTGGGTGTGAAACAGTTCAATATTTAAGTCCTTTATTACTATAAATCTACACTTTCACTTTTACATCTGAAAGTCACATGGAGATTTATAGTAAAAAAATAACTTAAATATTTATCTTTCTTACCCACACTTATTTATCTTTCTTACCCATATTGCTTTTGAATATATGGTTTTAACAAGTGGAATCTATGATTATTTTTATAATGTTTTTATCTTCTTTTTGGACCTTCAGATTTCTGGCCACCATTCACTTGCATTGAAAGGACCAACAGAGCTGGAATATTCTTTTATAAATCTTTGTTTGTGTTCAGCAGAAAAAAGAAAGTCATACACATCTGGGATGTGAAGGTGAGTAAATGATGAGTGGATTTTTGGGTGAACTATCACTTTAATAGCAAACATTATTGCACTATTAAATGCATAGCGGATCATGTTAATGTAGAATTGAATAGAGTAGTTAGAAATGAGCAATTGTATAACAGCGTTTTTTTTATCTTGGTTCATTTTAATTTCTCTCTATATATATACTACTACATTTTAACATTACAAGTTGTATAAATTAACTGTAGGTAATTTATTTTGAACGAACATGAATTAACAATGCACAAAATGTACAATGTAATAAATTAACATTATCCTTGATTAAAAAATGCTGATACCTAATTGCAGTTTATTATTAGTTTATGATACCTAATGCATTAACTAATGGTAACTAATAGAACCTTATTGTAAAGTGTTACAATTACTATAAAGTGAAGAAAATAAATTGGGTATTTTCTAAATTCTGTCAATTTCATAGAGCAGCTAAAAAGTCAGATATGGTAGTTAGAAAGCACGCCATGACACTTGTTCAACACAAGAGGGAGCTTTCAACACATGAATCTGAGATCCCTTCCACAACACTCTGTGGCTCCAAAACTTATTTGGACAAAGCCACAATTAAAAGAATGTTTGAATGTCAATGCATTAGATAGCAAAAAGAAACAAACCAAATGCCAGGAATTTTAAAGAAAGACAGCATGAGCACACTTTTCCAGCTAAACATGTCACAAAAAAGTTTATATTAATAAAATAGAAGTTTATTAGGTGTTATAAGGTTTTGCATTTACTATAAATCACCTTGACACCCATTGGTTACAAGTTAGTCTAACATAATTTATTTGCAGATGCCACTGATGTTTTGTTATCTAACACAATGACTGTGGCTCTGGTGTTGATGAACCCCAAGTTGCTCCCAATGGCACGCTAGCACCTTGCATGGCAGCTCTATGCTGTCAATGGTGTGTGAATGTGTGCATGAATGGGTGAATGAGTCACAGTGTAAAGCTGTGGCAGGGCGGAGGGCGGATCTCCCCGACCGCCTGGAGCGGTAGGGCTGCTGCCAGGGGCGGAGGAGTGTCCCTACGAGTCGCCAAGAAGGGGCGTTTTGACCGCCGGGGGTCGTGAGTCTGATTCCGGTCTGCCCGGGGAGAAGTGGCTTTCGTCCGCCTGAGAGGGTGGAGAAGTGATTGAGGACCATGTGATGGTATATCGGAGAACCGGCGAGTAGGTTTTTTTTTTTTTCATCTCTCTCTCCTCTCACTCTCTCACTGCCGCTCTGCATTGGCCTTTTCCCTCTCGTTTAAATTTTACAGTGTTTTTTTGGGGAGTACTACACTGTTACAGGAAGTACCCCCCCATTTTAATTATTTCTGTTTCCCTCCCCTTGTCCCCTCCCTCGTCCAGGTAGATGGGGATGACCTGCCGGCAGACCGGCTTAAAGCACGCCCTCCCCCAGGGAAAGAGGGGAGGGATGTACGTCAGGCCGGGGGCTCCCCAGCCTGAGAGAACAAAGGAGGAATGTGGCAGGGTGGAGGGCGGGGCCAGGTTGTGATTATACACACCTGGTCCCTTATCAGGCTAATTAAGCCTCAGAGAGGGATAAAGGCCAATGGCAGATGGTGGTGCGACGAGAGAGAGACCGTTTACGGACATGTCCATCATGTGTGTGTTTGTCTTTTGCTTAAGTTTAACATTAAAATATTATTTATGTCGACAAGCCGGTTCTAGCCTCCTCCTTTCCATTGAACTACGTTAAAAGCACTTTGAATATCGTTAAGGTTAAAATGGTGCTATATAAGTGCAGACCATTTACATATTAAGTGTGACTTAAGTGTCCAAATATTTTGGGGGGGTACTGCATATTTTGCTTTTAAAAGAGTGTTTTTACTTGAACACCAAATGCATTTGCTGAGTTTCCATAGATAATAATACAGTTGAAAATCAGGCCACAATCCTCACTTTCTTTGTTCATGCAGGCCAAAAACACCTTTCAAAAAATGCTAAGAACCAAATTAAGTTCGAACCTGCACTTTCAGAATGTGCTGGCCCTTTCTCAGTGGTCCTGCTGTCCTGATCACACCCTGCTGGTCTATATTGAAGGGGCTCATTGTCTCATCACCCTTTAGAATACTGAAGGAGAATGGAGGCCCATTTTGGACAGAATCATTGTCTGTTACATTTAGCTGTAGCACGCTCACCCCTGAAGGCAGATTCTCCTACAGAACAGAGAAAGAGTAACTCAAACAGACGTAAATAACATAACAACCTAGGATGAGAACTTGGAAAAAGAGTGTGTACAATTGAATTTGCTCTACTCTACAGGACAGGTTGCTCTTGCCTGGATGATGAGACTGTAGTTAGCCTGAGAGAAGACAGGTGGATTATCATTCACATCAGAGACAACCATGTTGATTGCAGCACTGCTGGATTTGGGGGGATTTCCATTGTCAGTGGCCAGCACAGTCAGCATGTAACCAACTACCTAATTAGAACAAAAATCAAGTGAAAACTATGAAACTTCTGGTGCCATTCTTGCTTTTGCATAGAATTAGGAGCACTGTTGAAAATAAACATAATTTCAAGATCATTTCAAAGGAATGATATTTCAAAATACTCATGAAGCTTTACCCTTTCCCTGTCCAACTGATGGGCCACTTTTAGTTCACCACAGCCAGCGTCCATGATGAATGGGCAGGTCTGGTTGTAGTCCATAATGGAGTAGCGGATTCGGTTGTTTAAAGGTCCATCAAAATCATTCGCTAGTACCTATGGACATGGATCATTACATTTAATGATAAGACTGAATAAGACTGATAATGATCTCGCATGAACCATATGTTTCAGTTATTTATGTTGTTTTAGGGACACATTCAAAATATAAATGTATCATTATACCTATATAGTTAGTTTGCTAGGTGTACATTGTAAGTCTGATATCTTAGAAAGATAAAAGCACTGCTCTCTACAACAAAGTTATAGCACCCCTCTTCTTGCATGATTTGAGGTACCATTCATGTCTGTACCCCAAATGGTGTGAAACAAGTTACATGAAAAAAATTTAATACTGTTTTAGTTCAAATTCTAATCCTATTAATGAAATGGTATGAGAGTGTGTCTGTGAAAAAAAAACAAAAAACATTGGTTATACATTTTCATATATAAAACAATAGACTATATTGGTTTGTTCAAGTAGAGAGCACCTTAAAATGGCTAAAACTGAACTGTCCGCACTATGTATTACTTTAAAGTTACAGTGTTGCTTCACTGCAAACATGTGCAAAGCACTTACTGTTAGAACAATGCTCCCTGGCCTGCTGTCCTCACTGACTACAGCCGAATAGACTTTTTGGCTGAATTCAGGGCAGTTGTCATTAATGTCAAGGAGGTGGACAGTAACAATAGCTGTATCACTGAGGGACTGTTTCCCTCTGGTGGTGGCCTTCACTGTCAGGTAGTGCTGTGGAGCAACCTCATAGTCCAGTGGCTTGGTTACATAGATATCACCTGCAACCACAAAATACACTAAAATCCCCACAGCCACAGTGGAGACACACAAAACAGTCAGGAAGAGGGAAAAATGTATATGCGTTTCACCTGTCTGCGAGTCAATGCTGAAAGCTCCTTGCTCATTGGTGATGGCGTAGGTTGTCTGAGAAGTCATTTCCCTATCCCTGCTTGCAGCAAAAACAGTCAGAAGTTTAGTACCTATCGCAACATCCTCAGGGACTGTGGAAATGTAGGCTCTGCGCTCAAATGCCGGTGGATGGTCATTTGCATCCAGCACAGTCACAACCACAGAGCACAGTGATGAGAGTCTATGGGGAGTGCCTTGGTCTGTCGCACGCACTCTCAGTACATGTGTGGTTTTTTTCTGTATATCCAGGGACCTTTCTAAACTGATTATCCCTGAGCTCTCCTCAATAGAAAACAGACCTTCAGCAGAGTCTTCAAATGAGTAACGTATTTTACCGTTCATCCCTGGAGATAAAGAGACAAGAAAGAGAAGTTGGGAAAGTGTGTTTTAGAGGTCTGCATCAGTGTAGTCACACATCTTGGGGGCCATCTCGAACCATGATATGGTGCTTTAGTTTGTGATCTTTGTAGTTTAATTTATGGTGCTTAAAGGAATTGCTAACACAAAAATTAAAATTCACTCATTATTTACTCACCCTCATGCCATCCAAGATGTGTATGCCTTTATTTCTTCTGCTGAAAATAATATTTCAGCTATGTAGGTCCTCTCAATGCAAGTGTATGAATACCAACATTTTGAAGCTCCAAATGCACATAAAGGCAGCATAAAAGTAATCCATAAGACTCCAGTAGTTAAATCCATATCTTCAGAAGCGAAATGATAGATGTGGGTGAGAAACAGATCAACATTTTTTCCTTTTTTTACAATTAATCTCTACTTTCACATTCTGCTTTTGTTTTTGGAAATTTGCATTCTTCATGTATATTGCCACCTACTGGGCAGGGATGAGATTGTAAAGTAAAATGGACTAAATATTGATCTGTTTCTCACTCACACATATCATATTTCTTCAGAAGATACAGATTTAACCACTTGAGTTGTTAGATTATTTTTACCCATTTGGTACTTGCATTGTGAGGACCTATAGAGCTGATATATTCTTCTAAAAATCTTCATTTGTGTTCAGCAGAAGACAGAATGTCATACACACCTGGGATGGCATGGGGATGAGTAAATGAGTAAATTTACATTTTTGGGTGAACTATCCTTTTAATGACAAAAATGCAACATACAATAAAGAGACATATAGGGGAGTCCAGGGCTAGTTGTCGCACTGAAATATCAGAAAGTCAAAAGTCCAATTGCACAAAAATTTGCTTTGTTTTTTTCCAAACACCTAGGTCAAAATCCTCATAATTAGATACATATTTGTGAATTCTACCATTTAAAGTAAATTTTCATTATCATCATATTTTTGTTATAGCTTATGGGTAATCAAGCGAACATCATCATGCGTTAAGGTAATGGTGAAATATGAAATGAAAGCATTTTTACAGAAATAAATGTGCTCTTAGGACAAAGGTATTTTTCATGAAAGTCAGGTCAGCATATGTTGTTACATTTTTATCAGGGCATGTTGTCAAATGTGTTTTAAATGTCATAAATCTATACAAATTATGAATTTTTCATTAGTTTATTCATATTTGCTGGCAAAAAACAATGTTTTGATATTTCCATTTTTGTTTTTAATGGATCATTTTGTGCTTCTTAATTTTTTTACTTTTTACATTCTGTTGAAAAGTCTGAAATAGGTTCAAACTGTATTAAACCAATGCTGTTGATTTAGTGGCAAGTTCCATTGAGGCATCTTATAATGTAACAATCTAACCCTGCTATTGGGAAATGTTGGCACAACTTGTGTTCAATAAACTGAATGTTTTTTTCCTGGGTAAAACTGAAAATTCAATAGCTCAGTTCAATAGCTTTTTGTAATGAAGACTAGGTGGGTATGTGGCTATGCAGAAACTGACTTTCAAAAATGTACCTAGAAATGTTATCTGCAGTAAAAATAGTGATAACTAGCCCTAGTCTTGTATGCTATCTTTTCATGTACTTTCTTTTACAATAACATTGAGAATAAACAGGCTTAAAATGTATATGAACCTGAATTGAGCAGGAGCATAATAAGAATATCCTTATATGTCATGAGTTGGTTGAAATGGAGCACTTGTGGGAACTGGATGGAAAATTACGTCCCATCCAGACCTCTAGTCTGTTAACCCGTCACAGTAAGAGGCAGGCCGTTGGAAATGTTATCTGATTGCTGCTTGTTTTCTTAATTTGCAGTTTATGCACAAAAGCATACTTTATATGCTCATTAGTGCAATGAGAGCGGACCTAGTTGTTAGTGTTAACCAGTCATCCAACCTAATTGTCTCTGACTGGAATTTAATCCTCTGAAATTCCAATGATGACAGCTGAGTGAATTGGAATTAATCAATTCACAATCTCCCCTCCAATCAGCAAATACTTGTGAACACATCCTGTTGCTGTTAATTCCTGGATAAACTGAGCACTATCACAAGCAGGAAGAACAAACCAGTAATTATAAGACATTCATCTTGGCAGTTGTTTATTTTAGTCATTAGTGGCACAATAGTGTTCACAAGACAGACATGCCTGCGCATGACCATAAGCTTTAAAGAGTAATGCTGCAGCAGAGAATGGAATGTGTGTGCATAATTTCATCTTATCAAAGGGGACGGGCATCTCGCCATCTTCCTGTGTTGAGACAGTTGGTACTGACAGACACCACAAAGGTCGGATAACAGAGATGGGCAAAATGATTGGAATGTCAAAAATTTGGAGTTAAACAAGCATCAGGCACTGGGCATGAGCCCAGATCCAAGTTTACTGTAATTTACATAATTCTTTTAACAGATAATTCAAATTGCTTTCAGTTATTTTAACATATGAAAAATAAGGTCTCTGGTCTATTGCGCTTCCCTACTTTAGAAACATTTTAGACTCCATTTATAGATGAGAGATCCCAAATTTAGTCTAATGGAATAATTCATGGGATATTGTTCATTAATTTGGGTGACTAGATTGCAAGACTATAGATCGTTTATTTCACATTGTGATGGCAGAATAAAAGTAAAGGTAAAAAAACAACAAAACATTTGGAAAGTCTAAAAAAGCTCTTGCCATAGGTCTCAATATAACATTAGAAATATTGTACCAAGTGTTAATTTTTTTTTACTGATTGATAAATATAGAGCATGGTGGAAAATGTACAATCCAGTCTGTCAAAGTTACAGATAATGATTTGAAGCGCAGACAGGAAAGTTTAAATTATCTGCACATAATGTAAGTGTGTGAACCACTGTGAAAAAGTAATTGTTACCTTTACAGGAAGCCAAGACAATTGTGCTCACTGGGTTAAAATTAAATGTAATTGTTTCATTGTCAAGAAACACTACATCAGAGGTGGGTAGAGTAGCCAAAAACTGTACTCAAGTAAAAGTACAATTATTTCAAAAACATAATTACTCAAGTAGAAGTAAAAGTACTAACATAAATAATTACTTGAGCAAGAAAGTATCCAATTAAAAGAGTACTCAAGTAGCGAGTAACTCGTTACTTTCACAAATGACATAATAGATATTAACTCACCTATATTCCATTATATAATACACATTAAACATGTACTACAGAATTATGATTATTATTAATTGAAATTCTGTCATCATTCACCATTATGTTGTTCCAAACCTGACTTTCTCCCATGCAACACAATAAGGAGCTATTAGACAGAATGTTTTCCAGAGTCACTATTTACTTTCAGTGAATGTTTATATATATATACACTCACCTAAAGGATTATTAGGAACACCATACTAATACTGTGTTTGACCCCCTTTCGCCTTCAGAACTGCCTTAATTCTACGTGGCATTGATTCAACAAGGTGCTGAAAGCATTCTTTAGAAATGTTGGCCCATATTGATAGGATAGCATCTTGCAGTTGATGGAGATTTGTGGGATGCACATCCAGGGCACGAAGCTCCCGTTCCACCACATCCCAAAGATGCTCTATTGGGTTGAGATCTGGTGATTGTGGGGGCCATTTTAGTACAGTGAACTCATTGTCATGTTCAAGAAACCAATTTGAAATGATTCGAGCTTTGTGACATTGTGCATTATCCTGCTGGAAGTAGCCATCAGAGGATGGGTACATGGTGGCCATAAAGGGATAGACATGGTCAGAAACAATGCTCAGGTAGGCCGTGGCATTTAAACGATGCCCAATTGGCACTAAGGGGCCTAAAGTGTGCCAAGAAAACATCCCCCACACCATTACACCACCACCACTAGCCTGCACAGTGGTAACAAGGCATGATGGATCCATGTTCTCATTCTGTTTACACCAAATTCTGACTCTACCATCTGAATGTCTCAAGAGAAATCGAGACTCATCAGACCAGGCAACATTTTTCCAGTCTTCAACTGTCCAATTTTGGTGAGCTCTTGCAAATTGTAGCCTCTTTTTCCTATTTGTAGTGGAGATGAGTGGTACACGGTGGGGTCTTCTGCTGTTGTAGCCCATCCGCCTCAAGGTTGTGCGTGTTGTGGCTTCACAAATGCTTTGCTGCATACCTCTGTTGTAACGAGTGGTTATTTCAGGCAAAGTTGCTCTTCTATCAGCTTGAATCAGTTGGCCCATTCTCCTCTGACCTCTAGCATCAACAAGGCATTTTCACCCACAGGACTGCCGCATACTGGATGTTTTTCCTTTTCACACCATTCTTTGTAAACCCTAGAAATGGTTGTGCGTGAAAATCCCAGTAACTGAGCAGATTGTGAAATACTCAGACCGGCCCGTCTGGCACCAACAACCATGCCACGCTCAAAATTGCTTAAATCACCTTTCTTTCCCATTCTGACATTCAGTTTGGAGTTCAGGAGATTGTCTTGACCAGGACCACACCCCTAAATGCATTGAAGCAACTGCAATGTGATTGGTTGATTAGATAATTGCATTAATGAGAAATTGAACAGGTGTTCCTAATAATACTTTAGGTGAGTGTATATATATTGAAAGTGAATTGTGACCAAGACTGTCAGTCCCTAACATTCTGTCTAACATATTTTGTGTTCCACATAATACAAAGCCTCACACTGGTTTGGAACAACATGAGTGTAGAGAAATTATGACAGAATATTACATTATGGCTGAGCTATCACTTTAAAGAGATAGTTTACCCAAAACTGAAAATTCTTCATTTATTCACCCTCATGCCATCCCAGATGACTATGACTTCCTTTCTTCTGCTGAACACATATTCAGATTTTTAAGATTATTTTAGCTCCATAGGCAAAATTTTTGATGCTCCATAAAGCACATAAAGGCAGTATAAAAGTAATCTATAAGACTCCAGTGATTTAATCCATATCTTCAGAAGTGACATGATAGGTGTGGGTGAGAAACAGATCAATATGTCATTTTTGCTAGACAGCAGGGGGCGATATGCAGAAGAATGTGAATCACCAAAAACACAAGAAGAATGTGAAAGTGATCTGTTTCTCGTCTACACCTATCACATCACTTCTGAAGATACTGATTTAACCACTAAATATGGATTTCTTATGGATTATTTTTATGCTGACTTGTGTTTGTTTGTTTGTTTGTTTAGCTTTAAAATGTTGCCTTGCCACCCATTCACCTACAGAGCTGAGAAATTTTTCTAAAAATCTTAATTTAAGTTCAGCTGAAGAAAGAAAGTCATACACATCTGGGGTTTCATGAGGGTGAGTAAACAATGAGAATTGTAATTTTTGAGTGAACTATGCCTTTAAGGACTCTTGTCAGATCTGGATGAATTTGTCAATAAGAAGAGTGGTTTGGAAACATTTCTAGTAATTATTACAGTGAAAATGTGAAATGTGTTTTTATAATGCTGAAATATAATATAATATAATGCTGTGTGGATTCTTATTTCAGTGTAGTTACAGTTTTCAGTGTCGTAAGTATTTAGATCATTAGTTCTGTGCAGCAGTACCGACGCTCTCTAAATGCAGCCTACGTAGGGCACCAACCCTGATCGTGGAACACTCACTGTGTCTGAAACCACCCCCTATCCACTATATAGTGCACTATTACAAGTATTCGCTATTTTGTAGGAGTGTCTGAATTTTGAGAGAGTCACTCATTCTAATTTTAAGTGTACATTTCAAGTACACTCGATGACGATTCATTTTCCACAATCCACCACGGGGAAGACAGTTTACTGCTTCCTTCACTCCTGCAATGTTTTATTTACATTTATGCATTTATGCATTTGGCAGACGCTTTTATCCAAAGCAACTTACAGAGCACTTATTACAGGGACAATCCCCCCGGAGCAACCTGGAGTTAAGTGCCTTGCTCAAGGGCCCAACAGTGGCATCTTGGTGGTGCTGGGTCTTGAACCCCTGACCTTCTGGTCAGTAACCCTGAGCCTCAACCACTGAGCCACCACTGCCTCATTATTAGAGTAGATTTCAGACATACTTCCTTCTGGAACAAGGGCATTGTCTAATGGCCCAAATATATGACATAATAACAGCAACCACAAAATAATTAACTCTAGTTTAGTTAAATAAGCACCATTAAGCACAAGGAACAACTTTCTTGGTATATATGTCACTTATAGCTAAAAAGAGCCGTCCGACACATCGGTTTTTTAAAAGTCCAATGTTTTAAATGTGATGTCTCCTCAGCTCCCGAGGCTTTATTACAGAATAATGTCCAGTGGATTTGCACTTCAGAATCTCACCGGAAATAGTACATCATCTGGGTATTTCTTACTGTTTAATGAATACTGAGGATTCTAACATACTTCTCCATTGGCATACTGTTTTTGGCATACTAGAAGTAGGGAAGTATGGATATGCGGATACAGCAAGTGTCTTCTAACAAAAAAAAAGTGCAAAGTTCTGCTTTAACTCTGTTCAGAGTCAAGAGTTCATACACAGTTAACACAGTTCAGACTACAGAGCAAGGGCTAATGAATATATGCATCTTACCATCTTACAAACAGGACTGTTGTCATTTGCATCAAGGACAGTGATCTCTACGGCAGCCTTTGTCACAAAAATTCCATCGGTGGCTGTGATGTTTAAAAGATAGAAATCTCTCTCCTCCCTGTCCAGAGGTTTCCTGACAGCAACTGCCCAAACACCATCTGTATACTTTACATCAAACAGGCCCTGCGGGTCTCCACCTGAATTCATTAAAAAAAAAAAAAAAAAAAGGAGAATTAACTTCAGCCTAATCAGAAATATGGACATATTTAATGAGTAGATTAGAAGTCTAATCATCATGCATTTAATGTCATTCAAAACAGCTTGGGGATTTAGTGATTTTTATAGTTGCATACAAGATACTAATCAGGCAATGATATGAAACTGAGGCCAATCACAAGATGTTCTGAATATCTCTAATCAGCGTCAGTCTAATACAAAATACTCATAAACATGTCATAGATTATTCATAAAATCCAGCAATTGAGTTTGTGGCATTGGCTCTGTATTTCCCTTGCTTTTTTGCAGACTTTTCCAAAGCTTAATACACACCTCAAAAATGCTTTTCATTGTCATGTTTAAAGGTAAAAACATTTCTTTGAATGGATATTTCTTCCAAAAATGAAAGTTCAGTCTGTTTCTAATTCAAAGCTTTTGTTTGGCTTTAGAAAACTTGGAATATAGTAAACAAATGGTATGGATGGGGCCTGGGTAGCTCAGCGAGTATTGACGCTGACTACCACACCTGGAGTCACAAGTTCGAAACCAGGGCGTGCTGAGTGACTCCAGCCAGGTCTCCAAAGAAACCAAATTGGCCCGGTTGCTAGGGAGGGTAGAGTCACATGGGGTAAGCTCCTCGTGGTTGCTATAATGTGTGGTTCTCGCTCTTGGTGGGGCGCATGGTGAGTTGTGCGTGGATGCTGCAGAGAATAGCGTGAAGCCTCCACACGCGCTATGTCTCCGCGGTAATGCGCTCAACAAGCCACTTGATAAGATGTGTGGATTGACAGTCTCAGATATGGAGGCAACTGAGATTTGTCCTCTGCCACCCGGGTAAAGGCGAGTCACTACGCCACCACACTGACTTGTAGCTTTGGGCAATCCAAATAAAAAAGAAATTAAATGGTATGGGTTACTTTTATGGAGCTTGATAGCCACTGGTCACATCCAAGTTCATTAACATTATTTAAAACATGTCTTTATGTGTTCCACAGAAAGAATGAAAAATAATAAATCATAAAGATTTAGAACAAAATGAGGTTGAGTACAATAATACATTTTTATTTTTTGGGAAACTATCTGTTTAATACTATCACACACAGTGTTGCTTTGACAGTGTACAGTACCTGTGATAAAGCAGCTGAACCTCCTGTTGACCTCCTCACTGTCAAAGTCAGTGGAGCTTAGAATGGTGACAACTGTGCCTGGTGTGGATTCATCTTCTCTCACAGTGCCTTTAAATTCTGCTTCAGTAAATAATGTAGGGTTGTCATTTGTGTCCATAACTGTCATTTCCACGACAGTAGTGCCTGTCATCTGTAGCCTCTGGGCTCTGTCCGTGGCCACTGCTGTGATTCTGTATCTGTCTCTCTTTTCTCTGTCTATCTCTTTGAGAGTGGTTATCCAGCCTGTTTCACTGTCCACTGCAAACATCTCCAGTACTTCAGGGTTCTCCTGGTTTTCAAGCAGACTATAAGAGACCTGACCGTTCAGCCAAGAATCCAAATCAGTGGCCATGAGCTGTACTACAGAAGTTCCTTTTAGTAGGTTCTCAACAATACAAGACTGGTAAGTGAATGACTCAAATTGAGGGCTGTTGTCATTGACATCCTTAAGACTAATACTCACATCCATTGTTGAGACTATTTCCATGCCTTCTTCAATGTGTTGAACCTGTAAGGTGAGCTGATAACTTTTGGTAGCTTCATAATCAAGTCGTTTTGTGAGTCTAAGCTTTCCAGTGTTGCTGTCAATGGCAAAGACATCATCTTTAATGCTCTCTGGGGTGTTCCCCGCGACAAGACTATAGACTACAGACTGCTCATCCTTGGCTTGGAAGATATCAGTCTCTTTTCCAACAGGCAGGTCTTCTGAAATTTCCAGCCCAATTAATGGTTCAGCAAACTTTGGGATTAGCGTTCCAGGAGGAAGTATTCTAATTAAAACTGGAATAATAGATTGCTTTGGTGGGCTTCCAGAATCTTTAGCCTTCACAAAGAAGGAATACGGGTCAGTTTCCAGACCAATTAGACTTTCCTTTGTGACAATCACACCACTTAGGGGGTGTATTTCAAAGTGCCCTATATCGGAGTCGATACTATAAATTATATCAGCATTACTGCCCTCGTCTTCATCTATTGCAGATATTTTGATCACTGTTGTGCTTTTGGGTGCGTCTCCTGGAACAGTAGCTTTATATTCTAAAAGTGTGAACTTGGGTGAATTATCATTCACATCAGAGAGAATTACAACAATAGTGCAAAAGCCCAATTTACCACCACCATCTTTAGCCATTAAATTGATGTACATTGTTTTCTCTCTTGAGTTTTCTCTGTCAAACCTCTCAACAGTGTGAATCTGCCCATCTGCATTAATGGTAAATTTATCTCTAGCAATATCATTTACAATAAAGAATGTCAAATGACCATACATCCCCAGGTCCTCGTCAATGGCTCCTACTTGTATAACCACTGTACCAACTGGAGAGTTTTCTGCAAGTTCTACAAGATATTCATCTTGTGTAAATGATGGGCTATGGTTATTCTCACCCATTACATAGATGTTTGCCTCCGCAGTACCTCTGAAAACACCATCGGTAACTGACAAAATTAAGCTATAGAAGGGCTCAAGAGACTGTCGGTTAATGTTTGCAATAACAATTTCCCCACTTGCCGCATCAATGGCAAAGATGTTGTTGTCATTTCCATCCAGAATTGAATACACAAGTTGACTGGAACCAGAGTTGTCAGCATCATATGCTTTAACACAAGTCACAAACTGTCCTTGAAGAGAAATCTCATGTATGGTAGCATTATAAAGCTGTTGTGTAAATACAGGTGGATTGTCGTTAAGGTCAGTAACATATATTATCACTTGGGCCTCAGCAGTCATTTGAAATGGTCCTCCGTCAACTGCTTTTACAATCAGTTCATGCCGTGATTGGGATTCGTGGTCTAATAGCCTTTCAGTCCTAATGACTCCACTTTCCCCATCTATTCTGAAGTGATCCGAGACAGTTCCACCCTTTTCATACAAATGATAAAACACTATCGCATTGCTTCCTGTGTCAGAATCCATTGCTACCACTTCTAAAACAGAAGTTTCAATTACAACAGATTCAGAGATGCTAATGTTATATGATCTTGCTTCAAATTTGGGTGCGTTGTCATTGACATCTTCCAATATGATATCTACAAAAACATCAGAGTTGGCCCCGGTTAGAGAGTCTGTGGCCTGGATGCTCAATCGATATGCAGGATGAGCCTCATAATCCAATGGCTGGATGACTTTGATGAGTCCTGAATTGAAGCCAATAGAGAACTGACTGAAAGGGTTTCCCCCACAAATGCTGTACATTGTACGAGGTCCTGCAGACTTGGCCACAACCTGCAGTATGGAAGTATGTATTTGCACATTCTCTGGGATTTCAATCTTATACAAAGGTCTTTCAAACACTGGTGTGGCTCTGTTCACCACTGAAATAAAAACCTCTGCATTTGAGAACAGAGGTGGGTCACCACCATCTTGCGCAGTAATGTTGAGGACAAACCTGCCAATGCTTTCTGGCTCAAGAGGTCTTTTAATGTATATTTCCCCAGAGGGGCTTACCTGTAAATATTTATCATGCCCTTTTAAATAGTATGTAACCTCTGCATTTTTGCCATTATCTTTGTCCATGGCAGTCACCTTTCTGAAAACCGAACCTACTGTTTTATCGATCTGTAGAACAGCACTGTAGGGCTGGTCTATAAACAAAGGAGCATTATCATTTATGTCTTCAACATGCACTCTCACAAGCACGTGGGCAGTTCCATTCAACTTTGACTCTTTTGAAACCTCCTCAAAGATATCAAACAAATCCTGCTCTTCACGGTCAAATGGGATACCTGTGGAGAAAAGCACTCCAGATGTGCGTCCTATTTCAAATCTGCTATTAGGGTTGAGAATAGAGAAAAACAAAGGTTCATTGATTATATTGCCAACTACAGAGAGGATTGCCAGGGTTTTCCTCTCTGATGAGCTTTCCTGCACATAGGCAGTGAACATTTCCTGGGTGAACCTCAGATTGTCCTCTTTTTTATCTTTAACAGTGACTTTGACAGTAGCAGAGCCATTAAATCTTCCATCATAAACTTTGACTATCAGCCTGTACCTACTGCGAAGTTGTGTAGCATTTTGCACAAAAATATCACCTGAAATTGGATCAATCAGGAATTTGTTTCCTATGTTGCCATCTACAAGTGCAAAGCATAGTTTTGTGTCTGGCAACGAGTCATCATCTGACGCCTTTACTGTTAACACTCTCACCCCTTTGTAGGTTGGAAGGAAGACTGCTGTCTCATATGAAACCTGACTGAACTTTGGAGCACAGTCATTGGCATTACTGACATGGATAGTAACATTGGCAGTGTTTTTTGAGAATAAACGTGGCATGCCAGTGTCATGGACTTGTACTCTGAAGTTAAACACATTTCTCTGCTCATAATCTAGGATGCTGACACTTTGAATAGCTCCTGTCCCAGAATCCATGGAAAAATAGTTATGAGCGAATGGCTCAATGATCTCATAGACAAGTCTGGCATTTGTGTGCCTATCAGCATCTGTTGCACAAACTAAAAGTGGAGCATTCTGAGAGGTCAGAACCACACTACCGACAGCGGCTGACTCGCTGATAAAGCCAGTGAATTCCGGATGAGTGAAAACAGGTGCATTGTCATTTTCATCCTTTAATTGAATGTTTACTGTCACACTGCTTGACATTTCAGCCATGTCTGTTCCTTGTACAATCAGTTCATAAGACGAAAGTCTTTCAAAGTCCAGCTTTTTTCTTGTGACAACAGCACCAGTGTTTGGATTGATATGAAATGCACCATTCACATTTCCCTCTTTGATTTGATAGAAGACGGTTGACTGGCTGAAGGCAGAGACTAGAGTTACAAAACTCCCAATAGGGACAGATTCACTGACCTCAGCTGATATTGAATTGAAGGGGAATTTTGGCTTTCTATTATCTGAGATGGAAACTGTGATCTGGACAGCTGTTACCACACTGAGTGGAGGTTCTCCTTTATCTGACGCTTTTACTACCAGCTCATATTGGTTTTTGTTTTCACGCTCAAGTTCCCTTGCAACTATTATGATGCCAGAAGAAAGATCAATGCTGAAATAATTTCCATGATTTCCTATAACATTAGAGAGAAGGAAAAGATACAATAAGAAATTGAGATTAAATTATTTTCACAATTATCTTCTAATCACACAAAGCAAATCTGAAGAAAAAAAAAAAGAGGCCTATGCAGTCATTACACAGTTGTGGCAACAATCTTTATGAGAATAATATACACCATGTGGCCTTGTACCATTCTATGTTATTTTGCATTTCCATTTGTTTTGATTTTTACAAATGAGCTTTATTTACAAATATTTTTAATGTACAAAAATGTCACTCTTTTATTGTTTGGTTTGCTTTTTTAAACAAATCATCTACATAAATATACATTAGTTGTCTTTGACCACTATCTGGGAACTTTGATTATTAAATTTTTTAATTAAGTGTCTGAGACATAATTATTCAAAATAATATTCAAGTACACCAATGAATGCCTGCTATTTTGTGTAATATTTTTCTCTTTGGATCTCTTCTAAAGTTTTCTATTAACAATGATACTTTTCCAATGATGTTACAGTGTTAATAGACTGTGCAGTACCTGAATCTATGCTGTAGTGGATTTCAGCATTTAGGCCTTTGTCTTTGTCCAGAGTGGTGACCTGTAACACAGATGAACCAACAGCAGCGGTCTCCAACGCACGAGCCCTGTACTCAGTGCTGGTGAACCATGGTGCGTTGTCATTATTGTCTTCCACATTGATAATCACTCTCACAACATTACTCTTTACAGGGAAACCTTGGTCCCTAACCTGGAATGATATGACATTAAAACCAGCAGTTAATTAATTATGTGATGTTGCTTGCACTGAAGTAATATTTTATTGCAACTCTGAATATTATATTGTTATGTAAACAATAAAAGATCAGGAGAAGATGCATTATGTTCCAAACATCAGGAACTTTCTACCAATTACATATAGACAGGTTCTAAGCATTTACATTTTACTTTTAAAAAGCAACCTGAGACATGTTTTAAAATTAGATTTTGATCAGAAATAATTATTTTAGACTTATCCTTAAGTCAGTTATATTGCTTTGGTTTCCCATTACTTATATAGAAGATTTATTATCTATGGCCTTACCATTACAGTGAGGATATGTCTGTGCATAGTTTCATGGTCTAGTTCTTCTGTGGTGTACAAAAAGCCTGTCCCAGGGTCAAGATGAAACTTCTTCAGATTATAAAGGTCTGTGCTGCTCAACAGTGTGTAGGACAATTTATTATTTTCATCTCTGTCTGTTGCATTTATTTCCAGTATCTTCATCCCAGGAACGGTCTCCTCTGGAATGCTTATCTCGTATTGGTTTTGGCCAAACTGAGGTCGATGTTCATTTGTGTCAATAACTTGAATTGTGACCTGTTTAACAAAGAATGCACACATGTGAAATTAACTATAGTAACCATAGATAAATCCAGGTGCTTCTAAATGAAGATTATGAATATTATTTACTTCACTAAGTAAAATTCCTTATAATCTACATTTTGTACTTGGTGAAAACATTTTTTAATTCTAAAGTCATGTTTTCCGTAGATCTACTCTCAAGCTGGTACTTCAGAATTGTAGTGTTTGTCCAGGTTCCTTTAAAATCCATAATTTTAGTGGATATAAATTACATTCGACTCATGCTCTTGGGAGATCCATTTTTACTCAAGTAATAGTTTGAATTAAATTCAAAGGTTTAATGAGCATTAAAACCTTTTAAAATTTGATTGAGTTTTAGTCCTAATCAATCAGAATTGACTGCAACAAGTGATGACCAACAGGACATTTTTAGTAGATGATTCAACCAAATTACAAATTAAGCTTTAGTTTTGGCATTGCGCTGGGTAACCCCACCAACAGTGAAATTGGTCCAATATCCAGCTTGACTAGTGTTAAGGAGCAAGTAATGACACAACTAACTTACAAAAATGTTCTGAAGCAAGACAGTAGCTCAGCTATTTTCACAAAAGTGTAGGTTTTCCAGTAACACAGTGCTTTTTACAACGAGCAGTGGCAGAGCATTACAAAATGCTAAATTTGTATTGCGCACGCAGCATTGAAGCTAAAGGAGTAATCAAATGTACTCACCTAAGGGGCCTTTAGTGTTGGGTAAATTACTTAAAAATTTTAATCAGATTACTTTATTCATTACGTAAATTATGTAAAAGTAATCAGATTACTGATTATTTTACTTTTACGTTACTTTCTAAAACACATTTCTGCTCAAGATATTCAAAATAATGTATATATTTCTTTCTGGTTCATTGTTACAAACAAGTCATACAGTACACTCAGCATCTCACATTTCACCTTCACAGTGACTCGTTACGGAGCCATAATTAATGTATTATTAATAAGTAATATATTAGAAATAAGCAAAACTTTATAATGTACTTAAAATAATGAAATTATCTGATTATAAGAATTTTAAATGTAATGCATTACACTACTTTTGGACTAAAAGTAATTAGATTACAGTAACAAATTACTTTGTAATTGGATTACACCCAACACTAGAGGTCATTCCCACCTAACGTGTACTTGTGCTAAAAAAAAGCTAGATGCAGTGCCACGAATAGAGTAGAACGCAGGTGAGATATCCCTAATTGAGATGTAAGGTTTTTGTGCTATAATACTGTTCTAAATCTGCCCTACAATCCAACATACAGGTACTATGCTAGCAATAACATTGTGAATACAAGTGTTTTGAGTTGGCGGCCACATGTGGATTATAAAATACTCTCTCTCTCTCTCTCTCTCTTTTCTCTGAATCTGAGCATAGTTGAGCCAAACTCGTCTGTCACAGAACAGATCTTAATATAAGAGACCCAATTTTGGTCGATTTGTAGTTTCTACGCTTTGCTTTTGCAGGGCAGATTAAGTCTCCTTAACTATGAACGAGCAACCTCTGAGCAACACAATTGTCTTTGGATTGTGTGTTATGCCTGGTTAGGACATTGTGAAAGAATACCTAGTAAGTATTTTTTGACCCAAGACACAAATTTACATATATTTACGGGTATCTTCATGATACACAGACCAAGAAACAGCCCATAAGTAAGGAGCCCATTATGATACGTCAAAACATACTGGGTGCAGTCTCCCAGAGGGCATGCTCTCTGCCACAGGAGAAACACAGCTTTCTTTTAAAACATTATTCCCTTTCACGTCACTCTTTTCCTTTGGGTCTGTCCAAACTAATGGATGAGTCTCGCACTGTGACCTGATAAGGCTGACTGGCTTGGCTGATACATGCAGGTATCGCCCAAGGAGAGGTATGTTCACACCTTGACAAAAGGACAAAGGCATCAGAAAGACAGCAGAGAGCCTGACACCTGACACCAGCTGTGTGTGCAATAATATCGCAGTATGCAGGTGCCAGGGCACATTCCTAAAAGTTGAGTTATTATGTTTTTTACAAGAAATAGAAGACGTTTGATTGAGATTGAACCTGATCCATATGGAATAATAGTGTTAAAAGACAAAAGATTGAAAGGGATAACATTAAAACTCAAATGCTTTTTTCCCCTCTTAAAAGTTATGTGATCCGATGGTTAAAATACTGAACCTTAGAAAAAACACATAAAAAAGCCAGATGATACATTCACATTCAGACAAATTTGAACCTGGCAACCATTGTATGGCATGTAATCATTTTCATTTTAAATGTTCTTTGTAATTTAAGAGATGACGTAATGGATATGCAATACCAAGCATCTAAGGAACAAAACAATTTTCTTGTCACAATACAGATCCACGTGTATACAGTCTTTGTCAATGCAAAGATGTATTTCATTTTCCTCATCTCTCCATCTATTATTCAAGCGGTCCAATTTTATAAATGCATGGGCAATTTCTAGGTAAGTGGCATTAAGAAAAAACACCTGAGTGCTGATGGATCTTGTTCCATCTGTTGCTTCAACGGTGAGGTTGTAATTTGACTGCCATTCAGCATCTAGAGCTCCGGCAATGATGATTGTGCCACTAGCCCTCTCAACATCAAACTGGCTATCAGGATTCCCACCTGTTAGTACCAACATGGACAGCAACCACAAATTAAATTTTCACTAACAGAAGAAATTTTTGCATCAACATTTGCATCAGCTTTTCCAGTAGAAAGCATGAGTGAAAAAATAAATAATAATTTGCCATAAATCTTGCACAGAATACAGATTGAGAGCACTCTACGATTGAAAATAATAGTTATATTATTATAAGAATTCACTGCTTGAAAATATGAGGTGATTTTTCTATTTAGCCGCAGATACCTGCTGTACAGTTCAGATCACAAGCCATCTGTAGGATGTGAAACATCTCTTTAGCATGTGTGTCTCCTTGTAGACAAAGCAAGCAAAAGGAAAGAAAGCAGTCGAGACGAAGAATAGATGGGGAAAAAGAGATTTCAGTTAAGTGAAAACTGATTAGGTCAAAATCAAGATCGGGTTATTGAAGATCAACTGGAGTTTTGATTGAAGAGCTGAAGCATCTAGAATGATTAGATGATTATATATGGTGTATATTAGCCATTCCTTCTTTAATGCCGATAATGGTGTAAACTGATGGTTAAATTGGTTTGTACATAATGTCCAAACACAGAAACAAAATAGTTGTACAAAAATAAACAGAAATGTCCTTAAAACAATTTTTTTATTTTTTTTAAATCACCATGAACTGCATCAGCCCAATATAGTATATTAAATAGGCTGAATTTGTTTTATTTATTTATTTTTATTTACCAGACTAATACATGTATCTACATTGTGTTAAATATTGTAATGGTATTAGCCTAATCACCAAGTGGCAGGTAAATATTCAAAATACAGTGTGTTTAATTGGACGCACAGCCTCGGGTTTCAAGAACAAAAGATATGGGAAGCGTTTTCTCTGCAACCCTATCAGAACAGGCCTGTGACACATTTCTGGGTCATGACCCACTAGCTTTAGATCTTTACCTCTGATTGTAAACCATACAGGAGAGTCAAGAGGCTGTGTGCTGATGACTCCCACCATATGGGCCACAGGATCGCTCTCCATCACAGAGAATGAGTGCAGAATCTCCTCAAACAGCAGTGGTTGTTTAGGCAGATTAGGCTTTGGAATCCGACAGAATGACGACTTCGAAGGCTGTCCATTGTCTGATGCTTTAATCTGCAAGAGAACAGTGTGAGCTTTTCTTTGACATGGTGTACTAGCCTTTTTAAATCATTCAGAAATCAATCATTTGAGCGACATGAGGGTGGGCAGATGAAAACGGAAATGTAAGCTAATGGCCAGCAGAAGGTGCAATAAATAAATGTAAACATGTGAATAGTTGACTTCTGCAACACCAAGTGTTTTTAGACAAATACATTCATTACTTAGCCTACATTTTTTACTTAAAAGGATTGTTCAACATAAAATGAAAATGATCTCATCATTAACATTTTTACCCTCATGCCAATTAGAATAATATCTTAGTTCTGTTGGTCATTTCACTACAAGTGAATGGTGGCCAGAAATCTGAAAAGCAGATAAAAGCAGTAAAAAGTAATCCATAATACTCCAGTGGTTAAATCCTTAACTTCAAAAGCGATTTAATAGGTGTAGGTAAGAAACAGATTAACATTTAATTCCTTTTTTACTATAAATCTCCAATTTCACTTTCAAAAGTGGAAAGTAAGGATTTATAGTAAAAAAGGACTTAAATAGAATGCCTGGGTAGCTCAGTGAGTAAAGATGCTGACAACCACCCCTGGAGTTGCGAGTTCGAATTCAGGGTGTGCTGAGCAACCAAACTGGCCTGGTTGCTAGGGAGGGTAGGGTCACATTGTGTAACCTCCTTGTGGTCGCTATGGGGCAAGTGGTGAGTTGAGCATGGATGCCATGGAGAATAGCGCAAAGCCGCCACGCGCACTATGTCAACAAGACACGTGATAAGATGCGCGGATTGATAGCCTCAGACGCGGAGGCAACTGAGGTTCATCCTCTGCCAAATGGATTGAGGCGAGTCACTATGCCATCACAAGGACTTAGAGCGCATTGGGAATTGGGGATTCCAATTTGGGGAGAAAAGGGGAGAAAAAAAAAGGACTTAAATATTGATCTGTTTCTCACCCACACTTATAAAATCTATTAGAAGATATTAATTGAATCACTGGAGATGTGTGGATTTCTTTAATGCTGTTTTGGTCTGCTTTTTGGACCTTTAGATTTCTTTAGATTTGCATTGAAAGGAACAACAGAGCTGAGATATTCTTCTAAAAATCTACATTTTTGTTCAGCAGAAGAAAGACAGTCATACACATCTGGGATGGCATGTGGGTGAGTAAATGATGAGAGATTTAAAAATTAAAATTTATACTATATACATTGGCGGCGAAATATTTGGAATAATGTACAGATTTTTTAAATCTGTACATTATAGAAAAAAATTATAGAAAGAAATTGTTAATTTTATTCACCAAAGTGGCATTCAGTTGATACGAAATGTATAGGCAGGACATTAATAACGTGAAAAATCACTATAAAAATATATTTTTTAAATTGTTCAGAACTTCTTAAACTACTTCAAAGAGATCTCGTCAAAAAATACTCCACATGCAGCAATGGCAGCTTTGCAGATCTGATGTACTTATTATTTTGTTTAGTTGAACATCTGGGCCTTCCACATCTCTTTCTGTCCTTGTTGGAGCCAGTTGTCCTTTGTCTTTAAAGACTGTAGTGTACATTTTTGTATGAAATATTCTGTTTTTTGGCAATTTCAAGCATTGTATCGCATTCATTCCTCAAAACAATGATTGACCATTGAGTTCCTCAAGAAAGCTGTTTCTTTTTTGCAATTTCTGACCTAATATTGACCTTAAGACATGCCAGGCATTGCATACTGTGGCAACTCAAAAACAAACACAAAGACAATGTTAAGCTTCATTTAATGAACCAAATAGCTTTCAGCAGCGTTTGATATAATAAGTGATTTTCTAGTACCAAATTAGCAATTTAACATGATTACTCGAGGATAAGGTGATGGAGTACTGGAAATGGCTGCTGGAAATGAGGCTTGTTAGATTTGATAAAAAAATGACTTTTTTCAAATGGTGATGATTAAAGTATCACTTTCCTTCCGAAACAGCAAAATCTGTACATTATTCCAAACTTTTGGCCACCAGTGTATTTTGTTGAAGCTGCATTCAAAATACAACTGGCTCAAAACACACATAATAAGAATGACACTTTTCTGTACTAGCAATTGCTGACACACAGTGTCTAACTTTAGAATTCACCTCCAGTGGTTTCATCAACACCATTTAAAGAATGGTAATAAAATAAACGTACTCTAAGAATATGATACTGGCCCGCTGAAATAGCTTCTTTGGAGAACACAAACCCTGTTTTGGGCTCAATGAAGAATTTCCTGTGCTCTTCACCCTCTTCTATACTATATGAAATATCAGAGGAGGGCCTCTCATCTCTGTCAAAAGCAATCACACGATAAATTGGCTCCCATTGGACTGCCTCTGGTCGTTCCACCAGTTTGATTTTAAATATCTTCTCCAGGAACTGAGGACTGTTATCATTTACATCCAACACTTTGACTATCACACAAACCACGGTAGACTTGGGCGGAATGCCATCATCCGAGACAGTAATCTGTTTGTGAAAAACAGACCTCATCCATGAGTGGTTGAGAAAAATACCAAGTAAACAAAGTATGATGGAACATGCTTGAAGTCCAGCATTAAATGTAAAATTTAAACATCAATATCTCTTGTTAATAAGGGATGTAATGCAGCTTACTTCAAGAATGTGCTCTGCTTGCTTTTCTCTGTCCAGTTTTCGTGATGTTGTTGTCACCAAACCTGTGCATGGCATGACAAATTGTGCTGTACAGTTTATTTCTACCGCTGACTGAAGAAACAAAAAAACAATAATAAAAAGTTTCAAGCTGTTCACCTGAGGCAGGGTAAATCACTAACAAAAAAGAAACATTAAAATGTTCTTGTTGATAGATGAATGTTACCTAGATTATACATTTTGAAATCTCCTTAGAGAGGTATTCCTTTCCCCGTCTGTCGCTCACTTCGACATTGTGTCGAAGAAGCGACACTAGGGGTCTCTCTTGAGAGCCTCGTGCATCTCTGAACTTGAGAAAAGGCCAATGTAAAATTAGCAGACAGAATTTGCATGTCCTTCCCTCGGACATATGGGTATAAAAGGGAGGGAAATGAGTCTGTCCATTCAGATTTTTCCTTCGGAGCTGAGTGGTTGTGTGATCAGTGAGCTGCATTCACGAGACTGTTCACTTCATCTGAGGATGACCCGGCTGGCGATGGAGGCGTTTTGGGGTAGGTAGCGGGCTCGGTTTCGCTGGGTACATCCCACGAACCACCCGCTCCCCGACATGCTCGTTGACTTCTGTCTGGGCTCGGGGTGACAGCCTCACGGCCAGCCTGCTTATCCACTTGAGCCCCTGAGCTGGATGATGAGCTCGATGCATCAGAGAGTGTTCCGGCGTCTAACGCGTAAGACTCGATTAGGCTGCCACCCTCGGGTCAGCACGCCCAGTCTGAGGCTGCGGGACGTGGACAAGGCACGCTTCGGTCTCTTCGGCGACACCGTCGAAGACTTCACCCATCAGTTCTCAGCAGTGAAGAAACAGACGGAGGCCATTTCTCACATCATGCCCCAACGCGCACTAGCACGGGCCGTGCTCCGTCTGCTCACCGAGGACGTCCACCTGTGGCTTCCAGAAAACGCACAGCTCCGCCTCAACCTGGGCCCACCTCTCAGCCCCAGCGGCGAACGCCCCGCAGGAAGCGCACGCCCCCCATCTCTCGAACATCCTCCAGGACCCAGAAGGCTTCCAAACGTTCCTGAGACGGATGATTTAGAGATCGAGACGTTTGCTCCAGAGCTGGTAAGCTGACCACTATGTCCCCCGGTGGAGGGCTGGGAGGAGAATCCTCAGTTCAGTTTGTTTTCTTTGCCACACCCCTTTCGGGCTGCGGTACCCACATTCTCAATAAAAGAGCAATTTCCTCTTTCTCTGGGTTACCTGGCCCGCAAATGCCATTCTCACGGCATCCCGGTGCCACACCTCAACAGTCCCTGCCGTCCCCCGGCCGGTCGGTTCTTATGAGTCCAGAGGACGCCTACATGGGACTGTTGGGACATGGCTTTTGACTCCCGACGCCACATTGCCTCCTTAGTTCAACGATCATCCCCTTAGTGCCCCTCGCACGGAGCTTGGACGCGTGGCTTTCACTTCCCAACCCGTCTTGCTTGTTTGGCAGGACAATCCGACTCGGCTATGTGATCCAGTTCGCCAGGCCCCCGCCCCCTTTCGGCGGCATCCGCTTTACCTCAGTGCATGGTGAAGACGCCAACACCCTGCGTGCAGAGATCGTGACAGAGATTGTGTCCTCCCAGCCACGACGCTGAACCGAGCCACTGTTATGGCCGAACCTCATTCTCGGCTCCTCAGGGCAAAAACTTGAATGGACAGACTCATTTCCCTCCCTTTATACCCGTATGTCCGGTGGCGGGACGTGCATTCTGTCGGCCAATTTTTCATTGCCCGTTTCTCAAGTTCAGAGATGCGCGAGGCTCTCAAGAGAGACCCCTAGTGTTGCTTCTTCGACACAACGTCTCGTTCCCACCATCAGGGAACGGAGGTTACGATAGTAACCAAGAAGATATGTTGCATTACTTCGTGTATTCAAAAGAATTGAGTCACATTTTGGAGTGCACACTATACTCGCTATTCCTGTACATGCTGTGTGAATGGTCACAAATTCCACTCGAATTTCTCCCAATTTGGAATGCCCAATTCCCACTACTTAGTAGACCCTCATGGTGGGGTGGTTACATGCCTCAATCCGGGTCAGTGGAGGACAAGTCTCAGTGTCCTCCTCATCTTATCACATGGCTCGTTGTGCATGGCACCGCGGAGATTCCCAGCATGTGGAGGCTCATGCTACTCTCCACGATCTACGCACAACTTACCACGTGTCCCATTGAGAGCAAGAACTACTAATCGCGACTATGAGGATGTTACCCCATGTGAATCTACCCTCCCTAGCAACCGGGCCAATTTGGTTGCTGAGGAGACCTGGCTGTAGTAATTTTTATAAAAATTAAAATCAATCAGTACTAAATGTACCAACTAAGTTCAGTTGATTTAATTGATTTTGTCAGGGAAACACTTTGAAAAATGCTTTAACCTGCAATATTCAGACTTTGAGCTGAAGAACTGAGTGTGTCAGGTTCAGTAATTTGGCAGACGAGAAATCAATTGCTGTGTCAAATTAATTAGCTGCATTCATTAGTTGTGCTGCTCAGTGAATATAATTAACCAGGTGGTGTGAATTTCAATTATGCCTACATATGGACAAACTCTAACATATTACATGTTCAGGATATACAATATGTTCACATTAACATGTTCACCATCATAAACGTAAAAGTATGATCAACACAAGTTTGTTTACTCATACAGCCATGGACAGTACTCAAATGTTTTAGAATATGAATTTAATATTCTGGGATTAATTGGGATAGTTCAACCAAGAATGACAATTCTGTCATAATTTACTCACCCTCACATAGTTCCAAACCTCTATGACTTTCTTTCTTCTGTGGAACACAAAACGATATGTCAGGCAGAGCGTTACCTCAGTCACCAAACACTATGGAAAAAGATGATATGAAAGTGAATGGTAACTGATGCTATCATTCTGCCTAACATCTCCTTTTGTGTCCCACAGAAGAAAAAAAGACCTTTGAAACAACATGAGGGTGAGTAAATGATGACAGAATTTTATTTGTCCACTATCCCTTTAAAAAAGCTTAGTTTTATTGGTGGGTATACAGTATATAAGTGCAGGATCCTCAAATGTTTAAAATATTATTTGGTTACACTTTATTACATGTACATTCAGTATACTTACAGAGTACTTACCCAAGAAAGTACTGAGTAATATTAGGTAACTACATGTACTTAATATGGGTTAAGGTTAGTGTTAGAGTTAGTACCTAGTAATTACTATAGTTCTTATAATTATATACATAAATGTGTAATAGTACTGTAAATACTACCTATTATTTATTAAACAACTATATTAACTCTTATAATCCTTTTTGTTTTTGAATGATCCTCATTTTGCTCAACAAACTCAAAATCGCCATACCATAGTATCATAGTATCAGGTGAACGTACCTGTCTGAGAGTTTATGGTAAAAAATCCCTGTGGATTCCCGCTGGTAATTTTATAAGCGATATTAACGCTTGATTTGGAGTCAAGGTCAAATGCTTGGATCTGGGTGACAGAGACATCTTTGGGAGAGTTCTCAAACACAGAAGGAAAGTAAACAGGCTCTGTTGTCAGTGGCACATTATCATTGACATCCTGAACCTCGATATAGACTTCCACAATTGAGGAAAACGGCACAATTCCCTGATCTGTGGCATAGATGGTCAGCCAGTAATGACTTGTGGTTTCACGGTCCAGAATCTCTTGTGTTCTTATAATGCCTATGACAAATACAAGAAGGAACATGTTGCACTAAATGTTAAGCACAAATACAAAATTTAGACTTAAGACAACATCAGCGGTGCTTCCATAAAACCTTGTTACATGGTACTGAGTGCTTTGAATGGTACATTTATAAATCAAGATTAGGATAGAGCAAAAATGACCCATACAAAGTTGTAACAGGGACAGACTGGCACAATGCTATTAATATTCTTCTGAAATTAAAATTGTAATCAACTGTCGCAAAACATATTATCCAGCTGAGAACTGAGAATTAAAAACATACTCATTTGCATAAAAGATTGAGAAGGGTAGACATAGTATTTAAAATATCGAGTGAATAAGTATGTGTGCGTCTGTGTGTGTGTGTGTGTGTGTGTGTGTGTGTGTGTGTGTGTGTGTGTGTGTGTGTGTGTGTGAGAGTGTGTTTGTGTGTGTGTGTTTATACATAGGGAAGATGAGGCAGCTCTTTTTGTTCCTCTGTATCTCTGCAGTGTCTTTTTTCATGCTGTGGGCTTTCATCTAAGGTAGTAGTGTGGCATCTACCACTTTAGTAAAACTTGATAAGCTTTCTCCTCGTGATGAAAGTATCCTGCATATCACTCTTTGTTTCTCCCTCTCTCTCTCTCCCTTTTATTTTCTCACTCTCCTTTAAGATAGCACTATGGTGCGAATAATAAAATGTAATCATTGTCATATATACTGTATAATGTACTAACTTTTAGCTAATGCATAATGTGTCCATTTACTTTTTTGGTTCAAATGTATAAGGGAAAGAACACATCTTAGGTCATGTAACTGGTCACCATTTCGATATAAATATATTTAATGTAGTCTCTCAATTATTATAATAATATGACAGAATAATTTTTATGAATTTCTTTACACAAAATGAAGAATGTTAGCCTTAGTCACCATTAGGGCTGGACTGGGACAAAAAATCGGCCATGGAACTATTCAGCCAAACCTGCCCATGTGTTATAATATTATACATACTGTATATTATTATTGAATTGAAAATGCATTTATCAGTATTAATACTGCACATTTTCTGTCTCATAGAAATTAACATTTGAATGTGAAGCACTCAGTTGGGAGGCAAAAGTGAATGTACTGATATTAACAACAACAAAATCTGTAAACAGTAAACTACTGTATGTAAGGCTATGACAGTAGGACTTTTTAACTGATATTTCTTGCACCAGAATCTTAATTATTGAATTAACTTTTTATTAGAACTGAACATATTTACAGATGAAGAAAAACTCATAGCTTCTTCCTTAATTCACAGGGGTCCAGGCTTTAAAGCTCTTGTTAAATTCTCCTTTGTCCTTGTGAAAATGTACCACATTTCTTAGTATCCAGAGTTTAACTGAGGTATTAGTAAGAACATGGTGATCACATGTAAAACCATGCTCCTTATTACCAAATGTAATTATGCTTTAAAAACAAAAACAAACAATGGAATGGAAAATTATGAAAAACAATATATAAAAATCAACTGCCATAAAAGTGACTTATTTTCACCTAATATACAATATTTCATATAATTATAGTGAAACATATTTCAAATATATAGGCTACAATATTTCTGCCAAAACACAATTTCTACAGTTAGTGTTACTAACTGCAATGCAATTAGAATAGTGATGTGTGGATTAATCAGAATGTAATTATCATTGAATGACACAATGTTTTCCTGATTAGAAAGTCGGGGTGTTTTATCTGGTTTCAAAGAGCTGTGCACAGAGCCTTTAAGGTTTTAAGGTTCATACCTCATGCTGCGTTTACCACAGGACACGGGTGCGAGCACAGAGCAGGTTCGTCAGCACTCGGCTCTCGCACTGCGGCCAGTGGATGCTTTGCGCGGGAGGGCCAGACTGGGTCAGTTCGGCTGCAGCTGTGAGGCAGTTGTGCTGCAGCCAGTGGATGCCCTGCTTGGGAGGGCTGGTCCCGCTTGTCTCTTGAACTACCAGGTTTCATCTGGTAACAGCGTTTCGCCATACTTTTGGAGTATTTGGTGTTTTCCTTGCACAGCATGGACATCACAGAGTGATTGACCTGCCCAATACTCGACCGGCCCACTGGGAAATTTCCCAGTGCAACAAATGACCATGTATGGAAAAGGGATCCAATGAAAGTGAATGGTGAGTAAGTCATTTTTCCTAACATCTCAGTTTGTGTTCCATGGAATAAAGAAAGTTATATGGGTTTGGAACAATATGAGGGATAGTAAATGATGATATCATTTTAGTTTGGGGGTAAAAGAACCCTTTAACGCTGTCTTATGACTGAGATCAAATAATAATTAAGGAAGTATAGGAAAATGGCAATAAAAACAAAAAAGATAATCAGTTAACTTACCGCTCTCTTCATCAGTTGTGAACACTCCAAGGCCTGAACCATCTCGTATGGAATAGCGGATCTCTCCATCCCTGCCAATATCTTCATCATGAGCAGTAACTTTCATAACAGAGGAACCAACAGGGGCATCTTCACTAACAGCTCCCCAGTCCACAAAGAATGGAAAGGAAGGGCGGTACAAGTTCTCATTAACATCCACAATCTCCACTTGAATAAAGCAGGATGAGGATAAAGAGTTTGGCTTGCCCCTGTCTTTGACCTTTGCTGTCAGATTGTATACTTGTCTTGTCTCAAAATCAAGAGTTTGAGAGAGGTACAAAGCTCCAGACACTTTGTCCACCTGAAAGCTTCCATCTTCACCATCTATTAGACTGTATCTTACTTGTCCAGACAGGCCAAGGTCAGGATCATTAGCTTCTAGCCAGAGCACTAAGGTGCCCACTGGAGTGTCCTCCCTCAGTCGAACATGGTATTGTTGGGGTATAAATGTAGGGACATTGTCATTCACATCCTCCAAATTAATGTGCAATAACACAGTTGATACCATTTTAGACTCCACAGTTGCTTTATCATAAGCAGCAACTTTCAAAACAAATGACGGGTTGGCTTCTCTGTCTAGAGGACTCTTAACAGTTACAATCCCTGTTATTTCATTTAGGGAAAATGTGTCTGTTTTGGTTAGAAGTGAGTACTTAACTATTCCATTGACCCCCAAATCTCTATCTTTAGCTTCAAGCTGAATGATGTCTGTTCCTACAGCAGTGTCTTCAGTTATGTCTACTGAATACTCCTGCTGTAAGAACTCTGGGCTGTTGTCATTGACATCCAAAATGTTAATGTCTAACATGTGAGAAGAGGACTTCTGTGGCAATCCAAGGTCATAAACTGTAATGTTTAGAGTGTAGTGGTCTGTTATTTCTCTATCAAGTGGTTCGTAAAGTTTAAGCTACCCAGTGTCAGATTCAATTGTAAAGCAACTATCAAAATCTCCCCCTGAGATCACAAAAAGTAATTTTCCATCAAAGCCATAGTCTGAATCAGCTGCCCCGAGGAGTGCTATGCTTGTCCCAACGGGAAGGTTCTCTTTAACTTCTATTACAGTTGGAGTGGACTCAATAAACCTTGGAGTATTGCAGTTAACAGAATGGAAGTCTGCGAATTCATCGTCTGGTTCTTTTTGACTGTGTAGTTTGGAGCCAAAAAGCAACAACCCTGCTAAGGATCTCAAAACGCCAGTCTCTACACATTTTGTGCGGACATGTTTTAAATCACTGACAACTGTTAGATTTAATAACATAGGAGTACTTGACTTTTCTCCATCACTGGCAGTTACTTGTAGGTTGTAAAAAGACTGTTTTGCTGCATCGCCATGCTTCAACGACTTTTTAAGTGTCAGCACCCCAAAGCAGGAATCCAATTCAAAGAGATTCATGTTATTACCACTGTCAATTCTGTACTGCACTACACCAATATCAGCGTCAATGGCAGACACCACTATTATTTGCTCACCGACTCCAAGAGATCTTGGCACGGTAACATCACAGTAGATATTCTCAAACACTGGCTTATTTTCATTTAGGTTGGTGAGCATTATTGAAACAATACACTCTGCCTCGCGGCGGAAGGGTGAGCCCCAGTCTGAGGCTCGAACCCTTAGAGAGAATTTACTGGGCATTGTCTCATAATCTAAATCTTCAGCAGTGCTTACAACACCGGTGAAGTAATCAACCGCAAATGGTTGTTTGTTTGCATTGACAATACTGTAAGTCACATAGCCATTTTCTCCTTCATCATTATCGGTAGCACTTACAGTTATGATGCTAGTCCCTATTGGCACATGTTCATTGACACTGACTTTATAATTAGACTGTTGAAACTTTGGCGCATTGTTTTTCATGTCACTTACATTGACAATCACTTTTGTTGCAGCTCTTTTATCACTCGTAACAACCTCAAATTCGTACTGGCTGACACGTTCGGCTTTTATAGGTGCATAAGTTGTAATAAGCCCTGTGTTTGGGTTAATAACGAATGGATTATTGTGTTGTTTCATCTTATACTGTAACATATATTTGCTCTTTGGGTGTTTTGGTACAGCTCTGACCATGACAATAGGGGAGTGAGGTGGAGCAAACTCACTAAGTGTGACTTTGTAGATGTGCTTCTCAAATTTGGGTGTCTCCGTGTATTCACTTGGCGATCTCACTCTGACAATTATCGCTGAGGAATACTTGGGAGGATTTCCCTTATCCTTAGCCTGCAAGGTAAGGTTGTATCCAAAACTGTATCCCTCCCATTCCACTTCCTTGATGGCCTTGATCTTGTATTCTTTGCTCCCAGGGCCTGTTCTGATGGCCTTAAACTGCTGGAGCGGATCTCCAGCTACGATGCGCAAAGAGGCGATCTCACCGTTTAGCCCTTCATCGTAGTCCTCCACAGTCACAAAAGCATATGTGCGATCCTTGGTTGTGTTCCATGGAGTTAAAGGGACAGCTGTGATTACAGGTACATGTTCATTGGCCTGCAGTACGTGCACCTTTAGCTTTGCTGTGCTACTGCTGCTGCTGCTTCCATAGAGCTTCAGGCCTCTGTCCATAGCCAACACATCAATCTCATAAAGATCCACCTCTGAGTAATCCAGCTTGCCTGTCAGAGTTATGACCCCACTGGTTGGATGAATGGAGAACATGTCAGTCCACTCTTTGAAACTAAAATAATACTCTCCATTGGTGCCTGTATCAGCGTCTGTGGCATAGACTCTGCCAATGCTTGTTTTGATGGCTGAGTTTTCAGGTACAAAAAAAGAATATGCAATTGGTGAGAAAAGAGGTCTGAGATCATTTTTGTCCAGCACATGTACTTTCACTTGGGTTTGCGCCTCAGCACCTGTGTGTCTTTCAATAGCATTTACAGTTAGTAGATAATGGTCTTTTACTTCCCTATTAAGTGTGGCAGAGTTCACTCCTTTGGTCCTTATTCGCAGGAAACAGAAATTACCCAAAATATACTTCTCAGCTTTGAATAAATTCTCACACTCCCCATATTCTATCGCATACCAAATATCCCAAGAATTATTCATCATAGAAATGCCCATTTTAGAGGGGCTTTCAACAAATGTTTTTGGTGCTGAATTTTCATATATAATCACATTGTAAAGTGAATGCCTAAACTGAAAGGGCACTGCATCTTCCACTTGCTGGGCACCTATTGAACGCCACAGAAACAGCACTAGGAGATGGTTAGTCCACAATTTGCCCATTGTGACACAGGTAATTACAGAGCCGACTGAAAAAGAATAAAATAAATATTAAAGTGAATTTAATATCATGAAAAGCAAATTATTAGCTATTTAAACATAAAATTAAGAAAACGTTCCTGCATTATTGTTACTGTAAGCACTCAGACAATTATGATTGTTATGATTATGATTAAGTTTTTAAAAGGAAAAACTTGTTAAACCGCTGTAAAAATTCCCATCCACTTCAACTTAAAAGCTTAAGTTTAATAGCTGCCTTAAAGTTTTAAGTAAATCAACCTGGATTTACAAACCAATTAAACTCATTATTTTACATCTAGTCCTAATTGTGAGGTCACAGCTAGTGTTTACATGTAAATTATAATTTACGAAAAACGAAATAGAGATATGCACATTGTTCATTCTCGCAGCAGCCTATAATACAGTTGTATAAAAAAGATGAATAAGAAAGAAAATAATAAACAGCTCTGCCTTTATTATTATTTGAGGAGGGGAAAGTGGCTTTAGTCGTACTTACCATCGCCGCAAAAGAATATCCGTCTCCCACTCAGTTTTGTAAACTAACACGCAGCCCACACACTTGTCTCGCGTATCACATCTCAGACTATTTCCCATAAACAATGCCGTCTCAAAACTCCATATCAGCCGGAGAGAACACACGCAGTCTCGATCTGTCAATGGTTTCGCGCTCTCTGATGCCTCACTGATGCTGGCTCATTACTGCTCCTCTGAAGCAAGTCCATTTGTGATGTCATTCAGAATCACACATGAAACCGCGAATTTCCATGTGTATGAGGTGTGTCTGCTTGGTACATTTTTGACTCTGGTCATGACATTTATGAGGGATCCTGTTTATATGAGCACATCCCAGTAAATAGAACGTTCCCCAAACATTGTTGTACGGTTCCCATTTGGTTATTTTTAGGGTGGAACAAACTCCTAACGTTCTAGGAACGTTCTTTGAACGGTCTGAGAATCCCATTGTTAGTTGGGATGTCCAATATAGTTACAGGGGGAAAAAGTGATTGATTGTGGTCATATAATGCACAATCAATGGCATGGAGATGACTCTAAAACGCTTTTTATTATTATTATTGTTTTCAAAGAATATGCATTTGGAGTCATGTTGGTCTGCTGAGATTTAAGATCTAATTTTCACCCTCAGATATCTCAAGCCATAGTCATAATAGCCCTATGCATTTCTGAATTAATGAATTATTTAATTAATTAACTATGTGTATTTGTCTGTTTGTTTTCAAGAAAATCCTTTGAACTTTAGTTAGTGTGGTTGTGATTATCAAAATTTTGTGTTTAAGTCTTGTGAGTATATGAATAGGATCTTAGTCTAGAAGCTTCTTACACTTGCGGACAGTCCGCCATCTGCTTCTTGTTGGTTTAGGTAGCTGGTAACATTAGATAACTCTCAATTTCATATTGTCACAGAATATAAATGTTCTTCCCATTTACATCCATCATGATTTTTTAACTCTTGCTCAGGTGTTACAGACATTATTGATTCAAACCCCCAAAATATCCCATATATTCCCAGTACAAGACAACTTTACTTCATAACTTCAGTAATGTGGCATGTTTATTGAACAGTTCTTGACTCTTTTGAGAAATAGGTGGTAGTTCTAATAGCATTAGGGAGCAAACGTGTGCAGGGTGATTCTCAAAGGAAATAAAAAGGGGGAAGGCTATTAGCACTTTCCTTATAATTTACACTTCATCTTATAGTGTAAAGAAACTTCCATCAGTTTCGGTCATTATGTAAAAGAGAGGTTGTGGGAATTAGCCTGTGTTCAGAGTTATTTAGCAAGAAATACCAAGACTTATGAACCCTATCTGAATATACTTTGGGGCATTGCTCAGTTTTATCTGCATGATGCATTTGAGAAACTTACAGACTTAAAGTTGTAGATCATACAAAAATGAAAAGTCTTTCATCATTTTCTTTGTCTTTCTTCATGCAGTATAAGAAGAGAACATTTGAAGAATGTTGAAACTGCTCATTCCCAAGCAATGCAAGTGAATGGTGACTGGGTTTGTCAGTCACTAACATTCTACCTAACATCTCTTTTTGAGAGAAAATCTTGTAATATGGGTTTGGAACAAAATGAGGTACCAGTAGACGATATAATGACAATTTTAAACTATCTCTTTAATTAAATAAACTTGAAAATAGATACAAAGGAAGTCAAAGCAGAATCAGTTGTTGCATGTCATGGGCAACTGATAGCCTGCAAACAACAAGTTTTGTTGCCGTTTTAAGAAAAATCAGCACTGTTGGAACACCCCCTTGTCAAATCAAATCAGAGGACCAAGAATAATTGTTGTAATTATTTGTTAGTATATGTTATTATATTTGTATTTACAGCACAGCTCTTTTGGAGATTACTTTAATTTGTAAAGATTGTTTATCCTGTAAGACTAGTGTAATTTTTAAGCTATTTCCAATTTCCATTCAATAAACCACTGCCAGATTATATCCTTAATGAAAAATAACAGAAGACAAA
The DNA here is from genome assembly GCF_025860055.1 of Xyrauchen texanus. Lineage (NCBI taxonomy): Eukaryota > Metazoa > Chordata > Actinopteri > Cypriniformes > Catostomidae > Xyrauchen > Xyrauchen texanus. Next base: position 29,410,700 of record NC_068294.1, on the reverse strand, counting down.
CCTCGAAGCTGGCATGGACACATCTTTAACTGTATTGGCACTTGCTTTGCAACAGTAAGAGGATGCACACAACATGGAAGCTAAATGTTGCATTGATCATTCAAGAGTGGGAGTATACTTTTTTACATTTATGCATTTGGCTGACGCTTTTATCCAAAGCAGCTTACTGTGCCCTTATTACAGGGACAATCCCCCCGGAGCAACCTGGAGTTAAGTGTCTTGCTCAAGGACACAATGGTGGTGGCTGTGGGGCTCGAACCAACAACATTCTGCTTACCAGTTCAGTGCTTTAGCCCACTACGCCAACCATCACTCCATATTGGATCAGCCTCTGAATATGTGCTATTGAGTGGCTCTGTGTAATTCCATTTGTGGTTAAGTAAGATACATGGGAAGTAGAAAAACAGCCTTGTTTTCAGTTCACTGGCAAGATTACACAGGAACTCTGTAACAAAGCAATGACAGGAAATTAGTGTGGAAAATGCTCACAGATATCTTATTTTACGTGAATACCTCACATGTAGAAGATTAATTTAATCCAAATTGAAGAGTTAATATGTTACACATTTGGCAGTACATACTGTACAGAAGTCTAGATCTATAATACAGTATGGTAAAATCTTAAAGGAAAAGTTCACCCAAAAATAAAACTTCTGTCATCATTTACTCACCGTCATTATGCTCCAAACCTTTAAATATTTTTTTTTTTTCATGGAACACAAAAGGAGATATTTATAGCAGAATGTCTAAGCAGTTCTTTTTATATAGTAAAAGTGCATGGTTCCCATGGCTGTCAGGTAAGATTTTCAGTGAATAATGACTTAAATTAAGACTTAAAGGAATGTTCCGGGTTCAGTACAAGTTAAGTACAATCGAAAGCAATTGTGGCATTATGTTAATTTAATTAATTTAGACTCATTCCTCATTTTCTTTAAAAATAAAAAATAAAGCAAAAATCAAGGTTCCAGTGAGGCAATTACAATGGAAGTAAATGGGGGCCAATTTTATTTTAAATTAAAATACTCACTTTTTTAAATGTAGAACAACAAGACATAAAGGATGTGTTTAAACATAATTTTAGTGTGATAAAACCACTTACAAACCTTTTCTGTGTAAAGTTATAGCCAATTATACAACTTTGTTATCATGACGATGTAATGTTAACAAACCCCAAAAACCATAAAACGACTGAAAAATTACAATTTAAACAACTTTAAAGCTCAAATAATAGTCAAGTTTTAACATAAGAATTAATACAAGTGCTTTTTATTATAAAATTATAATCCTCACACTTTTTAAACCCTTAAAAAAATTGATCACGTTCGCTTTTATTGTCCCCATTCACTTCCATTGTAAGGATCTCACTGTAGCCTTGAATTTAGCTTTTTCTAAGAAAAGGAGGAACAAGCCTAAATACATTTTTGTTGTAATCAACATTTTGCCACAAATGCTGTCAATTGAGCTTAACTTGGTTTGAACCCAGAACAATCCTTTAAATTTGGTCTTCACATAATGCTATCATATGACTTCATAAGACTTGGAAAATAATGCACTAGTCATATGAGCTACTTATGGTTCTTTTTTATTACTTTTTTCTGAAAGCATCTTGGACATCCTGATAAAACTTCTCCTTTGGTATTCCACAGAAGAAAGAAATTCATACAGATGTGGAACAATATGAGTGAGTAAACGATGCCAGAACATACATTTTTGGGTGAATTATAATTTTTTTATTATTATTTGGGCATTGAAAGAGGAATTCTTCTGTCTGTAATTCTACGGCGAGAGATTTCGAAAAAAGGCTGGCAACTTTGGTGTTAGTGGTAATTTACATAGGAAGAGAAAATAGTGCTTGTTTATATTTTGTACAACCAACCATACACAGTGTCCTTTATATTTATATATACATACAGATTTGAAAACAGGTACACCTAAGGTTGTAGATACATTGTTCACAGTTCATTTAAAATAGCTCACTGTACTTTAGCATTTATTAAATCGAAGAAAAATACATCATGGTTTCTTAAAGTGCATTACAACACTTACGACCATATATTTACAGCAAGAATACAATGCAGAATGCAACGCTGTTAAACCAGTGAAAGTGTGAATTTTGGACAGTAAAAACAGCACTGTTGCCATCTAATTTGTGAGAGTCCAAGACAGACGGATCAGATCAACTGCTATGACACCTCTCCTGTAGCCTGGAAGACAGAGGAAGGACACAAGAAAATGTATTTATATAATGTTATGAAATAATTTCTAAAAAAGGGTTCATTATTATTTCCATCATCTTTACAAAATGCACCATAATAATAATAACAATGAATGTTATATAATTGTCCTAATGCTAAGATTATGATTCAGTGTTTTGACTCTTGCATGAAGACTCCTAAAACATGTCAATTGAACTTCCGTTTAACCTGGATTTCAAGCTGTGCATCTCTGTATAATATATATTGTTATAAATAGACTAAATCGTTTTTCACCAGAGGGTGAAAAGATGTACTGTATTAGATGGGTGCCAACAGAGGGTGTTTTTTAACAGTTATTTGTGCTTGTGAATTTTATCATTTGTTGCGATACATATTTTCAAGGGTTAAATATTTCCTTAGAGAGCATAATTGCAGTGCTTGCTTTGTTCTAAACCTCTAAAACTAAGTATTAAACTTCTGCAAGCGAACGCACAGTGACTGCCAGATTTCAAATGGAAAAGCAAAGTCCGTTTGCAACTGTGTTTCCCATATCTTACGAGTTTTGGCCCTGTCATATTTAAATAGCAATTTCAATTACCACGTCTGCTTTTTCACTTTCTCAGCGTCGCGTATGTAGCCAGCCAAAACTCAAGTGGAATATTAATTCCCTTAGTATTTCCATTGACGCCTTACACGGAAACCTGTCAATCAGGGTCAAGGGTGGGATTATGCTATGGGGCGTGTTTGTCTTGGGAAGTGACGTCACTCACAGTCGACGGTCAAGAGTCATTATATAAACAAGCATTAAAAGTAATGGACCAGAAATCTGTAAGATGGCATCACTGCATCATTCTAAGGAAGCATAATATCTTGAGTTTTGACAGTTTTGTAAATTTTTCTTTTTAAAACTAATTTTTAAATGTGTGAACAACGTTGCACCAGAAATATTCTGTCAACTAGTACATAAACAAAAGAGCGGAATAAGAACTAGAGGCACAATAAGTGGAAACTATAGCCATAAAACGTAGAATAACATTTGGTCAGACATCATTTTCAGTAAGAGGCATACATTTGTGGAATGCATCTGAAATTAAAACATTGACAGACTTCAAGGTTTTTAATACACATTTAAAGCAATGGCTGAAACTGAAACAACTTTGTGAACACTGACTGTACAGGACATAACACAATGCATACAAACATAATGTTGCATATGTGAGCACGCACAGACATATGCACCCTTTTGTGTTCTTGTATTGTTAAATGTGTCTAGACTTTGATTTATAGTGACTTCCACCTCTACTTAAGCCCATATCTTATTTCATATATGGGATGTATTTGTTGTATGTATTTTATTAATTATAAATCTTAAACTCAATACTCTGTAATTTTTGTTTTAAATTTATAAGCCTAACCAGGGACAGGGGTTGCAATTTAGTCATGGCTAGAAACATGTATGCGTGGCATCTACTTTGTAGGCCTATTCTTTATAAAGCAATGTTCTATGCATTTGTCCCTGTCAAATAAACATTAAAATAAATATAAAATAAATAAAGAGGTGATGCCCTGAACAGACGCAGGTTTATTTGATCTTGACCGTCGACTGTGAGTGACGTCTCTTCCCAAGACAAACACGCCCCATAGCATAATCCCACCCTTGACCCTGATTGACAGGTTTCCGTGTAAGGCATCAATGGAAATACTAAGGGAATTAGTATTCCACTTGAGTTTTGGCTGGCTACATACGCGACGCTGAGAAAGTGAAAAAGCAGACGTGGTAATTGAAATTGCTATTTAAATATGACAGGGCCAAAACTCGTAAGATATGGGAAACACAGTTGCAAACGGACTTTGCTTTTCCATTTGAAATCTGGCAGTCACTGTGCGTTCTCTTAAACGAAAATGCAAACGGTAATGCGCGATTTGCAATTGCGTTTGGATTATGTCACATTTTATGCGTCCACAAATTGAAAACGCAATTGCAAATACAATTTGCAATTCCTTTTGAATAATGTCCGGAAAATCATTCCATATGTATTCATAGATGCTATTTGCTATTAAACTAAGTGTAAATATCAACAAAAAGCATCTTCTTTTGCACTAAGTGCAAATAGTGTTAGACGCTATTTGCACCCCAACAAGGGAAATAAATATTGGAAGATATTAAGAGCAGTTGTAATACTAACATACAGTACAGTGGCATCACTGCAGCATGTTTATTGTGTCCATGGGCGAAAATTTCATCAAAATGTTGGGGGGGACAATAAACATAACAATTCTCAAGAGCAATTTTTGAAGGGGACACCAAGGTTTTTTTTTTGTTGTTGCCCCATTTGCATTTGTATTATTTTATTTCTTAAACAATTATTTTAAGAATATATTGTAAAACAGTTAAAGGATGGGCAAGGAGGAGGCGAGAACCGGCTTGTCAACATAAACCATATTTAATAAAACTCAAAACTCAAAGCACAAACATAAACACACATGACGGACATGCCCGTATTTCTCTCTCTCTCGAACAATTGTCACCGGCCGCCTTTATCCCTCGCGCGCCTCATCAGGCCGATTGGGGACCGGTGCGCGATATTCCGACCGGCCCGCCCCCCTCCACTCCACATTCCTCCCGGCGTTATCTCAGGCCGGGTGCCACCGGCACGACGTACACCCCCTATCCCTGGGGCGGGGTGTATTTCAGCGTCCAGCGTGGTCATCCCCGCCTTCCTCGCCCTGGGAGGACACAGGAGGGAAAAACAACAACAAAATAGGCGAGGGAAAAGGCCAACACGGTGCGAAAGGGAGAGAGAGAGAGAGAGAGAAAAGCTCACTCACCGGTTCTCTGATGTACCGTTGCGTGGTCCTCGAACACTCCTCCACACTCAGGCGGACGACAGTCGCTCCAACCCCGGGCAAACCGGGTGAAACCTTCGACCCCCAGCGGGCAGAAGCGCCTCCGCTTTCCTGGCAGCAGATGGGGACACTCCTCCGCCCCTGGCAGCGGCCCTACCGCTCCAGGCGGTCGGAGAGTTTCTTCCCTCCTCCCCTCGCGGACGGCGGTTTCCCTCGACCCCTCCGCATCTCTGGGGACGGCAGGGCACTCCTCCGCCCCCGGCAGCGGCTCCCTCGCTCCAGGCAGTCGGGGTATCCCGTCCCCACTTGCCCCGCGGACGACGGTCGTTCCCCGCATCCGGGCGGTCGAGCTACTCCGTCACCCGGCAGATGGCAGCGGCGCTCCCCAGGGTGGACGGCAGTGTCGAGGACTCTGCGACGGGCATCCCTCCTCCTTCCCGGGTTTCGGCACCAATGTAAAACAGTTAAAGGATGGGCAAGGAGGAGGCGAGAACCGGCTTGTCAACATAAACCATATTTAATAAAACTCAAAACTCAAAGCACAAACATAAACACACATGACGGACATGCCCGTATTTCTCTCTCTCTCGAACAATTGTCACCGGCCGCCTTTATCCCTCGCGCGCCTCATCAGGCCGATTGGGGACCGGGCGCGCGATATTCCGACCCGGCCCCGCCCCCCTCCACTCCACATATATCATTATATTATTTACAATCCACATATTTTAATGATATTTTAGGGGGGACAACCCTCAGATGGGGGGTTCCGCCTATGTGTCTATTAAGAGTCCCACATACCTACACAACCCCTTCCCCTAAACCCTACCTTTAATTACAAAAGTTGACCATGGTTTTACATTAACCAGAGTATCATCATGGTTTTTTTGTAATAAAATCAGAGCAACCATAAAATTAATTAAATCATGCATCAGTGAGTAAATGAAAAACACTTTCACATCAGTCAGAAATCATAAGTCTAGAGGAAATTGATATAGACAGTATGAGTCATGCTCAGATTAGTTATACCAAGGGATTAGCCTAATTAGTGGGACTGTCATATCACTATAGTGAAATGAATTAGCTGTTTTGTGCACAGCCACTTATTTATTTCAGGATACTTTCAAACTAGAGCCACTGTCCGGGGTATTAAAATATGGGTAATGGGTTTTAATTCTAAACATTTATACAAAACTGTATTGGCTATAGCTCTTAGTCTTTCTGGTGTTTAATTTATTGTGAGCTCCTGGGAGGTTTGTTTGACTCAGTGCCTGGTATGTGTGTCACACCTGCAGAGCTCAGATTAGAGAAGATTTATCTTGGGTATGAAATAGAACCAGTTTGCCATTGATTTGTGGTCAATCTATCATTTAATCTATCTGACTGCAGCAGCCATTGCTGTAGCCTCTTAGGTAAAGCAGGTACAGGAAATGTTGAATAGCTTTGGGCACTTTTCTAAACAGAGTGATTCTAAACAGTCTGTTTGTTTACAGAATGTAAGTCAGTGTAGCATGAGGTTTCTTGTACTTTCTTGCATATGCTAGAGAAGTGTTAACAGGCATTCATATCATCCATTACAGTAAGAGGCAGGTATAATTATCTCTTCAAGGGATAATTCACCCGAAAATGAAAATTCTGTCATCATTTACTTACCATCATGCCATTCCAAACCTGTATGTCATACAGTTTATAATTCTTTTTTTTTCTGTGAAACACCAAAAGAGAAGATTAGCACAATGGCCAAGTGGCTCTACTGCATATAATGTAAGTGTATGGAGACCAGGGGCTGTCAAGGTCCATAAAGGGCAAACCAGAACCATAAACACTTGCATTGCGCATGAAACAGCTTGAAATTTAAGTTGTAAGTTACTTGAAAATCTTGCTTGACAGCCATGGTCACCATTCACTTTCTGTCATGGTCCTGTCAGTCTGTCAGTCTGGGTTTTTGTCTGACAGGACCGTTGCATGTCTATCTTGTGTTTTGTTGTCTGTTTTTTGTAAGCGCACAATTTTGGTTGAATTCCCTGCTGTGATCTCTTCATACCTATCAACACTACCGTTATTCCCGGGAGTCTCCCATATTTCATACCCATCTCCCGCCCCCTCCCCTTTTGTTATTTTCTCCTAGGAAACTCCCAGAATTTGTATGGCCCATACCTCGTTATATGAATCATCACATCAATATATTATTCCAAGGTTGCCCAGTTGCCAGATCTTGTATGAAACGCATCCACACAATCGACACTTCATACAAATTTCAACCCATTTGTGACCTCAACCTGGCAACCTACAACCCAGTTGTGCTGTTGATATCTGCGCAGGTAGTAGACGCGGGAAGCTGAATCAAGCATCACTGGTAGATGGGAGGAGAATATGTGCTCCGGCAAAAAAATTTTAAAATACAACAGCTTTAACAACATTTATTTATTTAACAACATAAATTTTAAACAGCTGGATGAAAGAATTCAATTTAAAATCTCGAAGCAATATTAACAATAGCCACACCTTTTGAAAAGTGTGTTGCACTGATTTTAATATCGGACACAGTGGGAAAAATTAAGTTTCTCAGCACATTAAATCACAACGGCACAATTTGTTTGTATTTAGCCTGCCTCTGCCATCAGCACAACACCATCCCCCGTTACCCAAATTGTAAATGGTCTGCACTTATATAGTGGCTTTTTAACCTTAACGGTATTCAAAGCACTTTACACTGTAACTCATTCACCCATTCACACACACATTCATACACCAGCTGCGGCAGTGCTGCCATGCAAGGTGCTAGCCTGCCATTGGGAGCAACTTGGGGTTCAGTGTCTTTCCCAAGGACACTTCTGCATGTGGAGTCATGTGGGCCGGGATTCGAACCATCAACCCTGCGATTAGTGGCCAACCCGTTTCTTGTTTCATGTCGGGAGCACGGTGTCTGGATCCTGACTTCCTATCTGGTTCGGTTGACTGTAGCGGCTTTCCCACGGAAGAAGAGAAGATGCAACCATAACATTGCCATGGTCATGTTTTCGCAATGAGAACATGAACCATCCATGAACTGCCTCAATGTGACTGCTGCCCAGACATGTGAAGCAGCGCCCGTTGTCGTCGGAGGCAGAGAGATAACGACCGCATCCAGGAACTACACAAAGGTGGAAAGTCATCTTTAAAAAGACGTTCACGTCAATGTGTTTCGCGCTAATAGAGAAAATATACTCTTTTGTCAGGAATATATACTTTCTTAGTGCTGTCGAAGCACCCAGGGTCATACTCTGCACTGATCGTGCAGAAGGAGAGAAAGCCACTGGAATGCGCCATATATCCAATAGCATATGCTTTTTCGTTTAGAGGTGAATGGACCAGCAGTGAGATTCAGCTCGCTGACACACATCCGCTCAGCTCCGAAGAAAAAATCTGAATGAGTGGCCACACTCCAGCTCCTTTTATACCTGTATGTCCGGGGGAGTGGCATGCAAATTCTACTCACCAATTCTCATTGGCCTTTTCTCAAAGATTGGAGGTGTTTTGGGCTCCCAAAAGTGACCCCAAGTGTCACTACATCGACACAAGAGCGAGTGAGTGACGAAAGGGGAACTCACGTTTTTGTTTCTGGATCTTCCTGAGAAGCACCCTTTTACTGCCTGCTCTGTTTAAAACTGTCCAACACAATAAAGCAAAAAATTGCAATAAGAATGAATCGTTGGATTTTCTGGTGCAGTGGCCAGAGAAATTGAATAATAACCTAATAATAAAGGACCTCTCTATTCAAATGATAGTAGTGTCAGCAATCATCCCTTTTAATGGTCTTTCAACTGGTAAGGAGAATACTTTGCATAATTTTGACGTGATGCATCTCTACATTGATTTATGTGCATGTTATTCTGATGAGAATTTAAACACATAGAGTTGTCAGTCACATAAGTAAGACTATTATGAAGTTCCTAATTAATGGGTAAAATTGCATTACATAAAAAAGCTGTTCATGTTTAATTACAAAATTGCTGCTTTTGTACAGGTAATTTATCAAAAATTATTTAAAGTGAAGTTAGCTTTTAATTTGTTTTAAAAGGTGATGAGAGAAAAGCTGACATTATAAATTATGTTAATAACATAAAGGATAAAAATACAATGTGTTTGTATAACCTTATCTCAACCTTTAAATGTACCTTCAAAGAATTTTGAAAAGTAGCATTGCTTACATCTCCTCCTGACCAGGAGAGTGGCGTTCTGAAAAATGCTCTACATGATAAGCTCAGATATGCAAGGTAACCATCAGCCTAAACTACCAAGCTTAAAGCATTCATCAAACATGTCAACACAAATATGTTTTAAAAAGGTATATTAGTCATGCCCAATTTAACTAGCAACAATGTGGATCTGTTTGGTAATCACATCACAGGACATATTCCTCTCGACTGTCAGCTCTTCGCCCCACTGTCACACCAGCTGAGAGACATTCTAGTGCACATAGTCCTTATTAATCACACACTCATAGTCTTTTTGAATTGTAGATTAGCCAATGCAATTGTATATCATTTGTAGAAAGGAAACAGAAAGGAAATAGAAAGGTTTACAATGCCTCAGAAAAGAAATTTGATTTGTTGGTTGGAGGGTCAATGTTGCATGTTTGTGCTACAAAATATAAACCTTTTGAACTATGTTTTGGTCATCTTGCCCTATGATATACTCTCCCGTGTCTCAGCCTCATTAATTGACTGTCTGATGCATATTGCATACAAAAATGTGCAAGTCACTGCAAGCACTGACTGAAATTGGCATTTCCATTTGGCTCATTCATTTGTACTTTTGTTTAGTTTTTGTTCTCAATCAGACCACCTCTAACCTACACATGTTAACAGGTACCATTTTGATGCAATAAGCGCTTTTGTGAAAAAGCTAATTACTGGACTTTACAAATTTATTCAGATTTGTGGCATCAAATCTTTGAAATATTCTCAGAATTTAGTTTGAAGCACTTCCAGTGGTAGCAAGTTAACTAACGAACTGTAAAATAATCAGTAGCTATTTCTTTGTAAGCGACAAAAATGAACTATTAGTACTAATAGAGTATGATATTAATATTCAATATTTACTTTATTCACATGCACACACACACACACACACACACACACACACATCTACACTGATGAGCCAAAAATATGCTGTTAGTCCTCCTTAGTGCCGCAAAAACAGCGCCGACCCACCAAGGCATGGATTCTGCAAGACTCCTGAAGGTGTCCTGTGGTATCTGGCACCAAGACATTAGCAGCAGATCCTTCAAGTTCTGTAAGTTGTGAGGTGAAGATACCATGGATTTAAGAGTAGTTTTAAGTTAAGAAATCTATTTTCAAACGTGTGGAATTGATATACTCTGCCTGGCAAATAAAGAAAATTAAAAAAGTCACATAACTTATGATTGGATCATTATTGCAGTGATTAATATGTTTCAGCTGGCAACAATTCTTTAAACCCTAACTGATGCAGTGTGTAGCCTCTCATTTCTTAAACAACCATGTCGGAAGACGTATACCATGGTCGTGGAAAAGATGTTACTATGTTTCATAAGGGGCAAATGAATGGCCTGCATCAAGCAAAGAAATCTACTAAAATGTGTTGAACTGTCAATTATGCAGAAGAAATGTGGTTGTAACAATTTTTTTTAATGATTGTGAACGGAGATCACTAAAATGCTAGGTGAAATCACACCGTAAAAAATTTACATGATTGGGACTAAACAGCTGTTTGACTTCAAGAAAGCCACTTGTTAGTGAGGCTAATCTGGAAAAATTTGCTAGGGAGCATAAAGATTGGACTGTGGAGCAATGGAATAAGGTCATGTGGTCTGATGAGTCCATATTTACCCTATACCAATGCGATGGGCATGTCAGGGTAAGAAGAGAAGCGCATGAAGCCCCCATCATATGCACCCATCATGCATAGTGCCCACAGTACAAGCCTCTGGAGGCAGTGTTATGATCTGGGGTTGCTCCCGTTGGTCAGGTCTAGGTTCAGCAACATTATGCGGCAATAAAATGAAGCCAGCTGACTACCATAATGTACTGAATGACCAGGTTATCCCATCAATGGATTTTTTTTTCCCTGACAGCACGGGCATATTTCAAGACGACAATGCCAAGATTCATCAGGCTCAAATTGTGATTCAGGATGCATGTAGGAAGTGGTTCAGAATGCATGAGGAATCGACCTTAACCCCATTGAAAGTCTTTGGGATGTGTTGGAAAATACTTTATTGAGTGGTTTGTCTCTCCTGTCATCAATATAAGATCTCTGCCAAAAATGTATGCAACTCTGGATGGAAATAAATGTTGTGACATTGCATAAGGTTGTCAAAACAATGCCATTATCAATGCTAAAGGCAGTCCAACAAAATATTAGAGTTTGCAAGTATTTTTTGACAAGGCAGTGATTGGAGCTCCTACCCCTTTTTGGAGCTCTGCCTGCAGATATATTCTTGATAAAAAGAAGCAAATTCTGCACCCCATTCATTTACCTGGGTACTCTTCACCTCTGTATTCATGTGCCTGATTTGATGAAGCTTCAGGGTTACATTGGCATACTGACATAATCTGTAGTCACATAATGTAGAATAATATTCAAAAACAATTACATGCATGGATGACTCATAATGTGATAATAATATGAACTATTATCTTTAATATTAATACTATAAAGCCATTATTTTCTCATTCATTACAGCGAAGCTATTAATGACCACATCATCGCCAGCTGTTCTAAAATTTCACTGTAATCTATAACTGTTTTAAAAATGAGTTTTCTTCATTATGTATTTTGTCATCTAGAACTCTCTACTAATTAGGAACGCCATTACTCATTACCATTCAAACAACTTGCACATTCATTAAAGCCATTCCAAAGTTTTTCTATCTTAAATACATATGGCTTTTATTTTCTTACTCCACTATTACACTAAAATGGGTTCTCAAGAAATCTCTAGCACAACCTTACTAGAGTTATTGCTCATTGAAAACAATACACCTAAATACTCCTGCTAACTTAAGTTTAGTTCTGAGGAACCTCCAGTCAATGACAGATTAAATCCTCCCAATTGGAACAACTGAAGGAGCTTCTTGAGGTGAAGATTCTACCCTGCACTGAAAGACATTTTCATTAAGTCTCTGTCCATACATCTTTTGTCACTGGAGGACAATGACAATGAACCAACATGATACAGTATTCTCCCTTCTATTTCTGTGCCAGCCATAGAAATGGCATACATCGACTCTTACCCACTCATTAGGCCTCTAACTAATATCCTGTAAACTGATGTCTCAATTGATTGACATAACACATACAACTAGTTGTAAAAATTAGCTTAAAATATTATTGTTATCTTCACAGTTTTTTTTTTATTCATTTACAAATCACAAATCAGATTTAAATTAAATAGATGTTTCATCACTCTCATTATAGGTAATGGCTTTTGAAAAACACATTGTTTTAAACCAGCTTTACAGAAAATCATGCATTAACAGAAAATGAAAACTGTAATATCTAAAAAGACTTAGTCATCATTGTGTAGTTTTATTAAATATGATTGTAAATTGTGTATAAAATTAATAATTAAATCATAATTGTATTTAGAACCCCAGTGAGCAAGCCAAAGGCAACTTTGGCAAGGAACACGAAACTCCATTAGATGTTTTTTAATGGAGAAAAATAACCTTGGGAGAAACCAGGCTCACTGTGGGGGCCAGGTCCCACCTGGCTAACCAGCATGAATATAATGCCAATATTTGTTATTTATGTGCAGTGCCGGTCATGGATTAAAATGAGTAAACTAAGTAAGTGGTAAAATAAATGAGTAATGTCTTTGAAGTTAAGCCTGGATTAACTGCAGAAGTTCACATAGATGCATTGTCCTTTGTTAGTTGGCCAATTAAGGCTTTTGTTGGTGTCACGAACCCCGCTCCCTCGCTCCGCCCCCTCGAGCTTCCTCGCTCATTTTGCTCCCTCGGGCTACCACGCCCGTTTTGCTCGCTCGAGCTTGCACGCTCGTTTTTGCTCCTACGAGCTCACACGCTCATACACTATCTCCCCCCTCGGGCTCACATGCCCGCTCCCAATGGCCAGAACATTATGACCACCTGCACTCGTCTCAATCACCCCTTTATTCGTTTCACCTGCACTCGTCTCGTCACCTTTCATTGTTTACACCTGCACCTTCCCCTATAAATACCACAGCACATCCGTTTCACGGGTGTTGGTTATTGTATTTAGTTTCCCGTGTCTTTGCCCCCCGCTAGTCTCGTCTAGTTTTGCTCTCCTCTTGTTTACCCCTTAGCATGCCAACTCTAGTGTTCCCCTAGCTCCCCTGTTTAGTATCTCGTTGCTTTCATTCTGATTACCCCGGCTTTGACCCCCACGCCTTCCTCGACCTCTCTCCCGGATTTGCCCCTTTGTTCCATTCTGATTCCCCGGCTTCGACCTCCCGCTCTCGTTGACCATTCTCATTTGGATTTGCCCTTGTTTGTACTTTTGCCTGCTTTGCTTTGTGAATAAAGCAGTTTCCCATCGACATTGTGACTGTCTCGTCTTGTGTGTGTGTGTGTGCGGGTTACAGTTGGCAAATAATTGAAAGTCTATGTATTCAATTTTAAGAGTGTAGTCCATTGTTAGACCAAGGTGATGCAGGAAGAGATCAGTGAGGTGCATCACAGTTAAACCAGCAGGTAATTTTGGTGTCTATCCTAAATCCAAGGTTCAGACAGTGGCATATGAAGTATCCCATGTCTTATGGTTGGAGTAGGCATCAGTTCATCCTATGAAGTCCATCGTAATAGACTGAAGTGATGTCTGCCTAGCACCTGCTGCATTTAGTTGTCATCAGTGGAGCAGTGGTGTCCGACACCAAGTAAGAATGGAGGTGGATCTGGCCGGCTCTGGATATGAATGAGTTGAGACAGGGAAACAAATAGAGTAATATTAGCGTAGGTGCCATTCAAATTTTTGCGGAATTATTGATCATGATAAATGTTTCTGGTTCCGGCAGACCTAACTAAAGCAGCCATTGAGTTGATGGACAAATTAGGTGTATGCCTGGGTAAATAGATGAGTCTTTAGTATAGATTTAAACTGAGTGAATGTGTCTGCATCTCGAACAGTGTCAGGGAGACTATTACATAGTTTAGGAGGCAAAGAGGAAAATGATCTACCCCCTTTTGTGGATTTTGATATTCTAGGAACAATTAACAGGCCAAAATTTTGTGATCATAATGAACGTGATTGAATATAGAGTGGTAGAAGTTCACTTAAGTACTGCGGAGCTAGACCATTCAAAGATCTGCATGTAGTTTTTTTTTATTACTATGAAATTTAAAAGGTAGCCAATGTAATGATGATAAAATGGGGCTAATATGATCATAATTCTTGGTTCTAGTCAGCACTCTGGCTGCTGCATTTTGAACCGATTGAAGTTTATTTATTGAACTTGCAGGACATCCTTCCAGTAATGCGTTACAATAATCTAGTCTTGAGGTCATTTAATGCATTAATTAATTTTTCTTCGTCAGCAACAGAGAGCACGTGTCATAACTTTATATACAGCAATATTTCTGAGGGGAATAATGCTGTTCTACAAACATTGAAATTTTATTTTCAAAGGACACATTGGTTTTCTTCACTGTAGAAGGCGAAGTAACAGTGCATCCATCAAGAGTCAAATTATATTTAAGCTGCTTATGTTTAGAGGTTTTTGGTCCAATAATTAGTACCTCTGTTTTGTTGGAATTGAGTAGAAGGACATTTCTGGCCATAAAATCTTTGAGTTCATTGATACACTGCTAATTTAGAGAATTGTGAAATTTTGTTGGGTTTCGAAGAAATATAAAGTTGGTATCGTCGGTATAACAGTGGAAACTTATTCCACGATTCCTGATATTCTCTCCCAGGGTTAAAGTTTCTTGGGACATGTCCTAAGGAAAGCGAGGAGTTAATTATTTTAAGAAGAGGTTCTGAGATTACAGGGAATATCTCTTTTAAAATCTAAATTGGTTTTGGATCTAACATACATGTGGCTTTTGATGTTTCGATAAGTTTTTCTAGCTATTCATGAACTATGACAGTGAAGGATTTATGTTGCTCATGAGGAAAATTATGAGACGCTGTTTTCTGTGGTACTGTGACAGACAATTGCATAATTCCAATTTTATTTCTGATTATTTACATTTTATCAGGAAAGAAATTCATGAAGTCATTACTATTGTGCACTGACGGAATATCTGGTTCAGTTAAGGCTTTATTCCAAACCAATTTAGCTGCAGTACTGAATAAAAATTTTTTATGAGTTTTCTAAAATATGCTGACCTGGAAACTTTCAGTGCCTGTCTGTAGCTACAGACATTATCCTTCCATGCACCGCAAAATTCCTTTAATTTTGTATTCTTCCACTTGCGCTCCATTTTCCGAGCAGCTCTATTGAGAGCATGAGTATGATCATTGTACCATGGTACATGGGTTTTTTCTTTCATTTCTTTTAATTGAAGGGGGGGGCAACACTATCAATAGTTCTTGAGAAGACAGTATTTATATTTTCAGATATTACTTTAGTTCTTTTAGACTTTTTGGCTTACTGAGTATATGAGATAAATCTGGAAGAGAAGCTATATTTAGATGTCGAAAAAATAGTCCTACCTGAACGATAGCATGGTGTAGATTGAGTAACATTAGCTGATCGCAGTGTACAAGAGATGAGGTAATGATCTGGGGTGTCATTGCTCTATGGCAGAATTGCTATAGTATCAATATCAAATCCATATGACAGAATTAAATCTAGCTTATGATTATGCCGATGAGTTGGTCCTGTCACATTTTGTCTGACTCCAAGAGAGTTGAGAATATCGATAAATTCTAATACCAATGTGTCATTTTCATAATCTGTGTGAATGTTAAAGTCACCAACAATTAAAGCTCTATCCACAGTAACTAGATCTGATAAAAATGTAGCAAATTCTTCAAGGAAATCAGAATACGGCCCGGGTTATCTGCAGTATATACTGTAACAAGCGCAAAAGACGACAGATTTTTTTTTTTTGCAGCAACACCTTCTCCTCAACCCTTCTTGTGAGACTCATGTTTATAACAATAACCTGGGGGAGTAGATATATTTAAACAAATATATTAATCCGGTTTAAGCCAGTTTTTGGTCTCACGGAGCCCATCTAATATATGATCTGTATAATAATTTAATTTACAATTAGTGCTTTGATTGAAAGAGATCTAATGTTTAGAAGCCCTACCTTTCTATGATGTTTATCTTCTATTTTTATGTTATTTCAAGTTTTACCTTAATCAGATTTTTTTCTAAATGTTTTAGGGAGGGGTTTGTGTTTGGTATTTCAGAGAACAGACACAGTCTCTATATGATATCTAGGTGATACATTCTCTATACGTTGTAGTTAATGTGACCTGTGTGATGTCTCAAGGCAGCTAGCAGACGTTCGGATTAGCCAGTTTGTCTACTTCCTGACATGGGCTTATTTAGACTATGAGCCATATTGCTAGACAGACGAATGGCACCTTCCCTGTAGGGATGGAGTCAGTCTCTCTTTAGCAGGTTAGGTCTACCCCAAAAACTCTTCCAATTGTCTATAAATATTATGCTTTCTCCGGACACCACTCAGACATCCAGCCATTCAGTAACACTAATCTACTATAAACCTTGTCACCACGACAAGCAGGGAGGAGTCAGAGCATATTACAGTGTCTGACATAGTTCACACACCTCTATTATCTTTACACACCATTATCTTTAGTGATCTCCGACAGCTGAAGCCGGATATCATTTGTGCCGACATGAATAACAATTTTAGAAAATCTACGTTTAGCATTAGCCAGCACTTGTAAACTTGATCTGATGTCAGACACTCTGGCACCAGAAATGCATTTAACAATAGTGGCTGGAGTCTCTTTTCCACATTCCTTACAATAGAATCACCTATGACCAAGGCTCTTTCAAAATTGTTCTCAGTGGGTGCATCACAGAGTGGGGAGAATCGATTGGAAATCCTAACAGGAATGGGAGAATGGTGTCGCTTTGCTGAACAAGTATGCTGCCGAGATGTCAGCCAAATGCCCTGCTGCGGGGGCTCTACAACCATACCTGGTGACACTCCCGTTTTTCCCGGGAGTCTCCCGTATTTCACACCCATCTCCCACCCCTTTTGTTATTTCTCCCAGGAAACTTCTGTAATTTGTATGGCCCAAACCTCGTTATATGAATAATCAGATCAATATAGTATTCCAAGGTTGTACAGTTACCAGATCTTGTATGAAACACATCCTACTCACACAATCAACACATACAAATTTCAACCCATTTGTGATCTCAACCTGGCAACCTATAACCCAGTTGTGCTGTTGATATCTGAGCAGGTAGTAGACATGGGATGTTGAATATAACAACAGCTGGATGGAACAATTTAATTTAATATGGTGAAGCCATATCAACAATGGCCACGCCTTTTGCAAAGTGTTTCGCACTGATTTTAATATTGGACACGGTGGGAAAAATTACGTTACTCAGCACATTAACTCACAACGGCACAATTTATATGTATTTATCCTGCCTCTGCCATCCAGCACCACCCCACATCTGAAACAGTATCTACCGGCTTCGCTCTCTTTTTGACCTCCACTTGCATTTGGATGCATGCCTCTAACTCATTAAATTTCTCGATCAGCCTGACTAATTCCTCACATTTATCACATGTAAACCCCTCACTGTTGATGGAAAAATCTATAGTAAATTTGTGGTATGCAATGCAGGAAGCAATAAAATGAGAGGATGCCATGACTTAGCACAATTGTTTGTTGATGTTGCTGTAATTCCAGATCAGCATATGTTTGAGATTGATGCAATAACCCGTGTAAAACACAGAGGAGAAAACTAATGCACACAGTAGAAATGCGAGATTTAGACAAGCAGAAAAAAGAAAAGAAAGAAAATAGATGTGCATGGTTAAATAAACGCAGATGAAACAGTAGAAAAGCATGGGGGAAAAAAAGCATGCTGTAAAATCAAATGATGAGCATAGAGGAATAAGCAATGCTAAGCAGTCTAGCAAGCTACAAAAAAAACCAGACTTGTGCAGCATGACAGCAGCAAGCGGAACAGGATACAGGAAGTCACACAGAATGCAAATTCAAGTGTAGTGTATTAGTGTTGTGTTTTCTGACAGAGCTTAATAGAAAATTATTAGTTTAATTTATCAGACAACATGTTGGTAATAAGGCTCTTTGTGACTATGAATATCTGTAATATAATATGTTCCTAATGGTGGATTGCGCAAGTCTCTGATGCAATTAATTCGTTTTTTATAAGTGCATCACACATTGAACTAAGACAAATGCAATTACAACAAGGCAAGTTGTGATTCACTTACAGCCTACATTTCCTTTTTTATGTTTTACTCTCAGGAAGATGTGTGCTGTTGTTGTATTGTTAGCTTCTCTTTTTCAAGGCTCATGGTTACTCTTAACGATTTTTTAAAATCTATTTTTCCTGTTCATAACTATCCTGTTTATACTGAATCCAATGAAATAAGCCACTGAAATTTCTTAGTTTATTCTCATCAAACCCAAAGTAAAGAAAAACGAATTTCTCATTGAAATCAAATTCCAACCAATATCAAAAAGTCGGATCCTGATTCAATTGTGCCATATATATATAATGTATAATATATATATATAATGTCGACACAATGTCCGGCTGCAGCACTTATGTTACACCCTTACAGAAATTCCAATACAATCCAATAATTCAAAGGATACTTTTCGCTGAGGCCCACAGGCTGCAGAATAATCTATTCACTGTGAAGCGGTGAAAATGGCGAAGATGTCTCGCCTGCCCGCTGTCACGCAGAAGGGAAATTCCACACACTGCCGAGTGACAACTTAGAGCAACTCACAGCAGTCAAAGAAAATGAAGAAACAAAGCAATAATCCATCATGAGAAGACCAAAAGCAGATCCTTTATTCTGGTAGTCTTTTAATAAATTAGATCCCTTATATTGATTGAACAGCTTTTGAATTCAACAGAGGTTGTGAAAAGCAAATTTTTAATAAATAAATATTCCCTGTTTATCAGAATGGGGTTTCATCTCTTCAGAATTTTCTCTTTCAAGGTGCATATAATCTCTCTCTTGTACTCTACATGAAAATTGTATTTCTCTCTACTAGAATCATCATCAAGATCTGCACATATCACAGAAGGTGGATCAGAGTATTCTTCTACCCGCTGTGGTGCGCCGGTGATCGCGGATTACTACATTCACTGTTGAACGGCAGTGTGTGGAATTTCCCTCCTGTGGGACAGCGGCAGGCGAGACATCTTCGCCATTTTCACTGCTTCACAGTGAGCGGATTATTCTGAAGCCTGTGGGCCTCAGCGGAAACTATCCTTTAAATTATTGGATTGTATTGGATTTTCTGTAAGGTGTAACATAAGTGCTACAGACTGATTGTGTCTGAATGTGTATTTGTATCCTGTGCACACTCGTAAAAGAGTCGTTTGCTTATCGACATCTTTATAAAGTTTGTAATGTCGTTGACGCTGTGTCACAACATCTAATAGCCCTCTCACTTATGCCGCTGTCACGAGCCGGAAATTAGGTTTTGCTATGATTCACGAGGCACATTCACGTAATGTGTTGATGCGGCGCTCGCTCCGCGGAGGCTGAGCTGCCTTCGAGTTATGAATTACCTTGATGACTGGTTGCTCTTAGCACAGTCTGAGGAACAAGCTTGCAAAAACAGAGACCTGTTACTTGCACATTTGGAGGGTTTGGGACTGAATGTCAACTGATTAAAGAGCATGTCAAGCCATCAGATTTCATTGTTGGGCATGAATTACAACTAAGTCTCTATGATGGCGTGCCTAATGGAAGAACAATTTAATTCCATTCACCTGTGTTTGAACATTTTCAAGCTCAGAAAAACGTTTCCATTGAAGCTTTTTCAACGAGCCCTAGGCATCATGGCCTCTGCAAAAGTGGTCACCCCCCTGGGACTACTGTGGATGAGACTTCTTCATTGATGGCTCAGACTGAAGGTACTGTATCCCATCATTCATGGTGACACGGACGCATACGTCTTGTGGTGACACGCTGCTGTCTAGCCACGTTAACCACTTGGAAAACGCCCACATTCTATCAAATGGGCGTGGCACTCAGTCAAGTCTCCAGACAAAAAGTGATCATAATGGATGCATTGAACACGGGCTGGGGAGCCATGTGCAATGGGCACCCAGCCTTTGGCACCTGGACAGGTGCTCAGGCGACCTCGCACAAAAAAAAAATTCTGGAATAACTAGCATTCTGTATTTCTAGCATTAATGACTCTCTGACGAGCCATCCAGGGGTTTCAAGTTCTGATCAGAATTGACAACACGGCAGTAGTGGCCTACATAATTCGTCAATGGGGAGTTTAATCAAGTCCATTGATTAACCTGGGGTACCAAAGGCTTTGTGCCGAAAGTTGACCACTCTCCTCAGGGCGCAGGTTATTATAAAAGGCGGGACTTCCTTTCTACATTTGTTGACCATTGGGTGTTTCAATTTCTATCATTCATTTAATAGAAGTGGCATGTCTCTGCTAAATAATCTCTGGCTTTATTCCTGATAAAGCACAGCTCTGACCTCTTCACAGAACTTCTATTTGTATCACTCCACAGCACTGATAGCAGACAGGTATTCTTGTTGCCTAGCATTCTTTTGTTTACTCTTTACTGTCAGGCACTATTTCATCTAGCGGAAGGATGGAATTTTAATTTAAAAAAAATAATGTTTTAATGAACATTTAATATTAATATTAACTTAATATTTGTATTATGTGGTAACCGTTTTATAAAAGCAATAAGGCACTAGAGGCTGTGCCATATTGTGAATATAGTCACGGCTGAAGGGGTTGCAGGCCCTCCGCTTCGAGTCGTGCCTAACAGCGCCCTTCAGCCGTGACAATATTCACAATATAGCATGGCCTCTCATACCATATTGTTTAGTTTTTGTTATTCACATCAAGTAAATAATACATTTAGATAAAGTTGTTGCCTTTTATTGGAAACAAATGTGCAGTATATTATCATTAATGCCAGATATACGCTATCTTTTCACAGAGTAGCTGACATGATATACTGTACATATTTAACATGCAGCCTGCATTGTACTGGTGCAGCAACTGTCCTCTGAAAACTGAGCATGATGGATCCTTTTATGCTACTTTTGCTAGATTTTCCTTTAAAAGTAATATATTTTCAATGCACACACAGGGTCACCTCTTTATTCATTAATGCAAAGTGACAAGCTGATTTTAATGGACAGATATAGAGAGTTCAAAAAAACAAACAAACAAGGCAAAGTAGTGTGGGCAGCTTTCCTTTGTTAGACATGGTGTAATATGTCAGAAATGGATGAGCCTCCTGAAGGCATGACATAATAGCTTTCCCCTTGAACCTGAAGCCACAGACATTCTTTTTAGACAGCCTTTTTACAAATTAGGTATTATTCAATGTGTCTCAATAAAGTGTCCCCCCACCCACCCAATGCATCCTCATTTTAGCATTTTATTTGGACTCTGAGACAGATGAATGAACTGCCTTAAGCATTGGTACAAGTTTGCATTGAAAGTATGTAAAGCCAGGGTACATAAACAAGTCCCTCACATTCTGTTTCTATTGATGTAACAGCCTATGCGCAGAACACACCCCCGACTTTGGAGATAAGTTCTATCAGAGGGGAAAATCAGGAAGTGTTTAATTAGTTGAGGATTCTCAGCTGGCTGAGCATCCAGCCTGCTTTTATCTCCTATTTGTGAAAGATCCATAACTCAAACTCTTCTCTGTGCTTCATTTACCACTGTGCAGTAGTGTGTGCTTGTATATTATAGATCTGCCTCTACAGAAACCTAAACAGCAAAAGAAAAAAAAAATTATGCAACACTGATGTTCTGTGGCTATTAAGTATTACAGCAGTCTGGTAAATCTTAACATTCTATATTTATTTGATGTGAATCCAATATACTATTGGGTGCATTTCAGTCAGCTCCCTATGTCGTGAATCAGTATATTGTAAACGAATTTGGGCACTGGTAAGGGTGTTCATCCATTAAACATTGGGACACTTATGACTCATTTACCTGTGACATGATAACGAGCTTGCACATTCAGTTATTAAGCAACATCATCAAGATATTCAACAAGATATTCAAACATACACTGTTATTATGAAAGATAAATTACATAAAATAAAGAAATAAAAATATAAAGGAGTATATTTTAAACCTACTTTTAACAACTCCAATTTTTAAAAGATTGTTTCCCTTTCATGTCATTATGGATGACAGACATTACAAACAACTCTTTAAAAGAGAAAATACAGCTTTTAAATCATATATTTACACTTGTGCTCATCTTCTAATGAACTGAGAGAATTCAGAAGGCATGACAATGTTTCCGGTAAGGGAACATAGTGAGCAAAGATGCTCCCTGGTTTTTACGTGCATTGTAGGATTTTTTAGCGAGCGATTTTGCTATTGATACAACCCCTAAAATGGCTCCCTGATCAGTGCCCTGACTACTGAACTAGGGAGCTGATTGAGAATTTAAGGGCAACAATTCTTCAAAGCACTAGGTCAAACAAGGACACAATTTCAGCACAAAACGTTCACTATGAGTTTATATTCCTCATCTACTTTTTGACTGATCAGCTGTAGCCAGAGTTGAGACATTGTTTCTGTGTCCCCCCTTAGCCTGGATTAGTAATGCGCTTTCTCTGTAATGGGAAACCTAGGCTGGTGTTAGTAGGGCCAGTTTGCTGAAATTGGATTAGCTTTGCTGAACAAGCTGATTTGTCACTTTGAGAAAATATTTTTCATGCCTTGGGAAATACAGAAAGCAGACAGTGGTAAGAAACTCATTACTGCCCGAGGTCAGAGCAGTGCAAATCAATTAAGGAGATATGAAAACTTCCAGTCTGTAATTAAACAAGAATAGTGATAATGTACAGTTAATCATTTTTATATTCCAAAAGGTCAAAGCTTCATATCTTTGGATTAAAAATATATTTTCTGCTAAGAAAGCATACCGTAAATCCAAACAGTAAACCCAAAAAGAGATCTTAAATGCTTTTAGATTAGATTATATTCAACTTTATTGTCATTGTGCAAAATACAAGTACAGAGCCAATGAAATGCAGTTAGCATCTAACCAGAAGTGCAAATAGCAATATAGTATATATATATATAGAGAGAGAGAGAGAGAGAGAGAGAGAGAGAGAGAGAGAGAGAGAGAGAGAGAGAGAGAGATGTAAGTATATACAATATGGGTTTTTGAGTGCAAAGTTATGATGTAGAGAAGCAGAGACCAGCTGAATGCAAATGTCTATAATACAGAACAAGGTGCAAATGAAGAAGCATAAACTGAAGGTGCATTGTACAGAATGAGGTATAGGTATGTAAATGTGTAAATATATGTAAATATATGGCCATAACAGTGCAAGCAGCATCAGGAGGTAGACGTTTTCTACTTATCTACATAGATGTTATATTTTATGAATAATTAGATAATTAATTGCAATTTGTAATTAATAAAATGGTATTCAAATTCAAAACACTGTCTCTTCATTCTTTTACTTTATTAAAACTTCGAAAATGCATCGCCTCAACAAAACAAAAAAAGCTGGTCAAATGTTTAAGGGTTCTTAGTGGGGTTATAGCGTCTCCTTCTGGATATGCTGAATCATTACACGTGGAATACTAGTTTTTAGCGTCCTTGTATTTTCTGTATTTCTGCTCACCATAAGCTATTGACTTGTGGTCTCCCAAAATCAATTAAAATATGACACGGACTACATGAGAAAAGACAATTAGCAATAAACATACCAAATAAATGTTGTATTCCTATCAAAATCTGTGTTGAGTACGCTAAAACATAACAGAAGTGAAACAGGGATGCTCTTAATCATGATGCAGTAATGTATACAATAGTGTGGCTTAGATGATTCGCTGACTTGCCATTAAATACTGCAAGCAATGAAGCGCAAGCGATGCTTCTCATCTTCTATTCACAGCGGTCGCATCATGATGATTTGATATGCCAATCTAGAAAAAAAAACTCCGCGGTTCTATCATTAACTGGCTTGTTACGACAGTGAGTAACCATTTGCCGGTTCCATTCAAATACATGGGGAGATCCGTAAACTTTCAACTATCTGTCGCAAAATTGTATGTGTCTTCTCTTGGATAAAAAAAAAAAAAAAAAAAAATATATATATATATATATTTTATTGTAGTAAACTACACACATTGGTCATTCAAAAAAGATGCTGTAGTGTAAAACATTTAGAAGATTAGCGGACAGGCGGTAAATTCATTAAATTATTAGCGGTTTCCTCACAGAGGAAACATTAAAACATCTTCTCTATAAACATCCGTTAAAAAACGCCCTCTTGTCTCCTCACCAGTATGCATTGCTATGCTAAACGTTGTATGATAAATGATAGAAGGGCTCTGATCACATACCCATAACATTAAACGAACTGACTTGAACTTCCTTGTTTACGTTCGGGTTGAAATTCAAGCCGCAGTTTGACGGGGAACTTTAGTTAGTGTAGTGTACTCAAAACAAGCACACACGAAATATAAATGGTTAAATAGCCTTTTAGTTCTGAATTCATGGATAAATCATTCACTATTTTGTAGATATACACACAAAAAAAAATGTATCGATCTAAAATTATTTTAATTTGGCAATGCATCCCTACATAATATGGTACATTCCGTTGTGAAGCGTATTTCACCACCTGCTTCCGCAGTTGAATGAGTGAACGTTTGGAAAACTTCGTTGAACGATAATGACGCCAACCTCAGTTTATTACATTTTGATTATTTCTTTACTTCTTTTCTCACCCTTTGCTCGAGGGGTAAGGTTAAATGCAGTTACTTCTCCAGAGAGAAAAGCTGATTTAAAAAATAAATAAATCTGTTTTTAGTTGGTGTCATGCGTTACTCATTTCATTTCTGCCTTTATTCGCAGCTTGTTGAGGATTGCAGAAGTGGAATGTTTCCACCTAAAGGACCAACGTACATGATTTTTACTCTTGCTATGTCCAATTATAATGAGACATAAGCTATATCTCAGCTATATTATAGCCTTCATTTCATACGCTCTTTGTTCTGTTCTTATGTGATGTTGAATTTATCTAGGTTTAAAGGTAATGTGACCTGGTACACTGTAAATCTCGATTTACCCCCAAGCGAGAGGTGGACACAGGTGATTAAAGATAAAAACAAAGAGGTGTGCAATGTTTTATTTTAAAAATATGACAGATTGGGGGATTCATGGCAATATATATGGATAATTGTGTTCAGTAAGAAGGCTATGGTTGATCTTATATAATCTATGTTGCTTTGCAGTTGATTACAATGGTGCAGACAATAAAAGACATGGCCAAGGGCTTTTTCGATGGAAAACTTATTGATTTGGTGGACAGTGAGTTGGTAAGCTATTAAATGTATGAACATTCACTCTTATATTATTTGAAATATATTTGTTTGTTATTTTAATGTAATTCATTTTATTTCCTGTGTGGTAGCCTTTCATTGTGGACACACTCCCTTACCCTTACAATGAAGAGATTAAGGGAATTTCAGCAGCTTCTGGTGTCCCACTGGGTGAGAATTTATTTTCTGCTCTAGAGTTAAACCTCACATGATTTGAGGATGAGGTTTTATTTATTTATGTATTTATTTTTGTGCATGTGTTCCTCTAGGAGAGATTACACTGTTCAATATTTTTTATGAGATTTTCACTGTTTGCACTTCACTTGTTGCAGAAGATCTAAAAGGTGAGAATAAGTCATGTTCTCTTCATTTCTTTAGATCAAATGTATATTTAGAAGTTTTGTAGCTACTGTGATTTTTCTCTAGGAAATATTTATCATGCCCGGAATTTGGACTTTGGTTTGTTCATGGGGTAGGTCATGTGTTTTTGTTTATTTTGTTGCAATATATTTTCGAGTATGCATACCATGGCGATTGCCATATGTTTTTTGGATTGATGATGTATGCAGCCGATATACCCATACCTTGAAAGGTGTTGTTTTTTTGTTTTTTTTTTCCATGTAGGTGGGATAGACAAAATAAAACATGGACTTTAACGGAGAAGCTGAAGCCTCTTGTGGTGAATGTCAAATTTGAACGGGAGAATAAAACAGTCTTTAAATCAACCAACTTTGCTGGATATGTTGGCATGCTCACTGGAATTAGACCTGTATGTGTATAAACATTACAAAAATGCTTCTCTTTGTTTAAATGTAAAGATGAATCAAAAATATATTTTTTTCCTGGTTTTAGGGTGAATTGACTCTAACAATGAATGAACGTTTCAACTTTGATGGGGGATACATAGGTAAGGCTTAATTAAAATCATCTTTGACACTTTGACAAATGAAATTTTAAGTGATTTTTCATTTCTGCTTGAATGGTTTGCAAATAATTGCCACTACCAGACAACAGTATATATTTCTTCTCAAAATTAACCACAAGTCATCATTGTAAACATGGTTGACTGCTTGTATAACATCATGAATTCTCTCAGGGATCCTGGAATGGATTTTTGGCCAGAGAGATGGAATGTGGATGAGTTTCCTTACTCGCAAAGTCCTGGAAAATGCTACCAGGTAGAATCAACAATCTACACTTTTGAAAACATGCTACCAAAATCACTTCCTCTATTCTCCTGTCATAACCGACCAAGAGCGAGCGCACACAGTTTTCATTTCTTTTTTTGTAATAACTTGCAAAATAGCTTCATCAAACCAAGTAGTAATCTTCCCACATTTTTCAAAGGCACCAAGAGAATTTATATTCAAATGTGTATAGAATTTAATCTAACTAAAACATTGTGAAAGTAATCAAACATAATGAATGTTTTGTTTCCTTTCAGTTATGAGGATGCCAAAAATGAGCTTTCTCAGACCAAATTGCTTGCACCAGCTTACTTCATCTTGGGTGGTAACCAAACAGGGCAAGGTTGTGTGATAACCAGAACGAGAGTAAACACATTAGATATCTGGGAGTGAGTACATCATATCACACAGTAGAATCAAAGTACTTCGTGCAGTGTTTTAAACTACCCTCTAAATTTGTAACTGTTGATGTTTAAGACTTGATGCAAAGCTTGGTAGATGGTACGTCCTGGAAACGAACTATGATCACTGGGAAAAGCCTATAATCTTGGATGACCGCCGAACACCAGCTATG
The DNA here is from genome assembly GCF_025860055.1 of Xyrauchen texanus. Classification (NCBI taxonomy): domain Eukaryota; kingdom Metazoa; phylum Chordata; class Actinopteri; order Cypriniformes; family Catostomidae; genus Xyrauchen; species Xyrauchen texanus. The sequence continues at coordinate 29,383,377 of NC_068294.1, read as the reverse complement.
AAGTGCATGAATCAAACCACACAAGTGGTATGTGGTGTTCTGCTTTTAGTTGTTTAAAAGCATTTCTAATCGGTAACTGAACTTTGTCAAAAATGCTAGTCAGTAAGAAATGTTTTATACTTAATTCCTGCAGAACATTTCTCTGGCATCAATATATGATGTTCTGTCAACTAAACCAGTCCTTAATAAGGTAAGTGTGCCTTTACTTTAAGAGTGAGGATATATTTTTGTGCTTGTCACTTTTTGGAGAGTTTGATTACATCACTGTACCAAGTCAGATGTTTGATGCTTTTTATGGATAAGTGTTGTGAAAGTGACACCCTTTTCTGTCCTGCCTTTACTCTACAGCTGACAACCTACACCTCACTGATGGAAGTCTCAACTGGAACTCTGGAGTCCTATATAAGAGATTGCCCAAATCCATGCACACCATGGTGATCTGCACCACTTCTGAATGAGCTTTGGAAAATTAAATGCTGTTGTTGGTCTTTATCATTGGCAGGTCAATGTATAAGGAAGTGGTTAAAAACAGTAATGTTTTAATTCTGCCTGCATCTGTGATTACTGACACTTTGTCTTTGCACCACTTGTGCCATTTAAGACAAGCATAAATGTTCCTTTATATTAACAAACATCGATCATTTTCATTAGAAATAACGATCTTTTTTTATTAGTATATGCTAATTGTTCTACATGTGGATAAAAAATGTAAATATCAATGGTCTTTTTCTTTCATATTTTAATGCTGCGAGGAAACCTATTTTTCTGATCGTGTGAATCCTTGGTAACGATGAATTCTATTTTGTAACAGCACTTAGATCTTTTGTAAATGCTGGTATGAGAATAAAAAGCTTAACAAGCTTGAATCAGTGTTATTCAAAGACAGCCAATAAGTAATGTGTTGTTCAAAACTGGTATGTAATTTATGAATTAAGTATTGCTTTGATAAAGACAATACCTATAACAGTCTCATTACTTATTGCTCTTAATAGTTTTTGAAGTGTTTAACATTTGTTAATACATAATTTAACATTATTTATCAGTTGCAGTTCAGCTGCTGCATATTCGTTCTCTGACAGGGAATTGCTTCTAACACCTCAGCAGCCTAATTGTTTCTCCCCAATAGCTGATTAGTTAATGTGTAGTTTTTATATATTCAACAATGTATCTATTTCATCCTTAGCAACTGTCCATTTATTTGTATTGGGGCCCTTTGAGAGACAAGTGCAAATGCACTGCCAAATGTAATTTTCATAAATATTTTTTTGTTCCAGTAAAAAAATAAAAATTCTGAGTAAACTCTAGAGACTGTTGTGCATGAAAATCCCAGGAGATCAGCAGTTACAGAAATATTCAAAAAAGCTAATATGGCACCAACAATCATGCCAAGGTTGAAATAACTGAGATAAAATATTTTCTCCATTCTGATGGTTGATGTGAACATTAACTGAAGCTCCTGACCTGTGATTTTATGCATTGCACTGCTGCCACATGATTGGCTGATTAGATAATCGCATAAATAAGTAGGTGTGCAGGTGTACCTAACAAAGTGCTCAGCGAGTGTAATACTAATTAAGACATTTTTGCAGTGTATGCATGATTTTAATTTAACAGGATCAGACAGGTACCAATTACATGTTGTTGGATATTTGATCAAATGCACTTTCAAATTTAACAAATTGTTTTTAATATATTTGATTGCTGTTCTGAACTGCTGAAATATTACTTCTATAAGAGAAGTAGCATATGGATATGTTAGCAGTAAAGCAATTGTATTGATTTCCTAATTTTTATTTATTGATTTATTTAAATGCATATGTGCCAATACTCACATCTTGAAGTGATTTATATTGGATATGTTATTTTGTTAATTGTAATAACCAGAAATGTACTGTACAGACTAACATTGGTAATGTCAATTAAGTGGAATATTGTAGGCAGGCTGCATTATCCTCCTCCATTTAGATAAAGACAAAAAAAAATATATATATATAAGATTTAATGCAGCCTGTGTTTGTACAAAGAGTTAATTTAATCTTTTTGTTAATCATATACGGTGTCAGTATATTCATGAAATTTAAGATTCATCCTCTCAATTCTTTTATTTTGAGGTGAAATTCTTTTCTCTCTCTTTAAGGCTAGTGCCATCAAACATATGTTTCCCATTTTAACTTTATGGGTGTATCAAAGCAGGTATGTGTTCCTGTGCGGCAGACATTCCTGGATTGGATTGATCGATTTTTGTTTTGTAAACAAATACTCCTCTATGTTTGATATTTTTCATAGAATTAGCTAACAATTTATACACTCTGAAAGAAACACTCCGGACTTATATTAAAAATAACATCTATATTGATCTTCCATTGATTAGTACTTCTGGATATAATTTTTCAAATTCTGCTTGGACAAATGTATGTTTTGAGGTCAACCTCTAATAGTTTGCAGTATTACAGTACAGATTCTAGCTTAGTTTTGGACTTCCGTTGTTATCGGGACTGTTTGTCTTATCCAAACATCTGTTTTGTTCAAGAGTGACTCAGCTCAAAGCCGCGTACATCAACCACAGGAAAAAATTTCAGCACCCAGAACAGACCTCAGGAGCATTTGCGCAAGTTGACCAGTTTGTAGATGTTCTTTAGTGCATTAGTTTAATTGAGCTCTAGAATATCTGAATTAACTCTGGACCCTCTGGATTAACAAGATCATTAGTTTGGTCTTTTTCACCTTTAAATAAGGCATCAAAATGAGTACATATAAAATCTCAAATTTGCTCATCATTTTGATACTTTATACTCTGGATTTGTCAGACTCTGTAAGTATATTTATTCTTCTGCTTTCTGTAAAACATTTACTTAATGAAAGCCTGTATAAGTTTGTTTATTTACATGTTAAATTTACAGAACAGTCATTCCGTATATCTTTATATGTGTTTATACATGTGTTTAGTCACCTGAAGAATGCAAAGATGAGATGGAGCGGCTCCGTGCTCAGTTGAAGAGTCTGGAACTTCTTGATACAAAGCAACAGCAACTTATCCAACGATTGATGAATCTCAACCAAAGGGATGAACTTTCCCTAAAGGAGGGCAAATTTTATGACCTGGGAGACAAACAATATATGGGTCAAGACTCCATATAATTTTGTTAAGAGTTTGGCATTCAATGTGCTTGTGTAAAGATGTTATATTTGATTTGACTAACACAAATCTATCTGTAATCTGCAGACTGTGCTCAGATATTCAAAAATGGAAACACGCAGAGTGGATTTTACAGAATTAAACCTTTGCCAAGTACAACCCAGATCAGAGTGTACTGTGATATGACTGACGGGGGTGGATGGACAGTATTCCAGAGACGCACAAATGGTAGTCAGTCATTTGAAAGGTATGGAAAAATGTACATCATTGCTTGTGAGGAGGAAATAGATGTATACTGTTTAATTAATAAAATATATATATATTTTTTAAGAGATTGGAATGATTACAAAACAGGATTTGGTGACATGCAATCTGCTAATGGAGAGTTCTGGTTAGGAAATGATAATCTGCATTATCTGACATCTCAAGGTGAGCTACTTCTAGACATTAAAACGAAATGTACACTCACTGAGCACTTTATTAGGATCACTATGGTCCTAATAAAGTGCCCGATGTGGTCTTTTGCTGTTGTATCCCATCCACCTCAAGGTTCGACATGTTGTGCATTCTGAGATGCTATTCTGCTCACTACAATTGTACAGAGTGGTTATCTGAGTTATCATAGCCTTTCTGTCAGCTCAAACCAGTCTGGCTATTTACCTCTCATATACCTACTTATCAACGTTTTTTTGTCTGCAGAACTGCCTGCTGTTTTTGTTGTGCATGTAAATCCCAGGAGATCAGCAGTTACAGAAATACTCAAACAATCATGCCATGGTAGAAATCACCGAGATAACATTTTCCCCCCATTCTGATGGTTAACGTGAAAATAAACAGACGCTCCTCACACATCTGCATGATTTTATGCATTGCACTGATGCCACACGATTGGCTCATTAGATAATTGCATGAATAAATAGATGTACAAGTGTTCCTAATAAAATGCTCACAAGTCTATATAGAATGTGTTATGAAATGGTTTCCACATTTATTTTAATAAAACGTCTTCTGTTACACAGACGATTACACCTTGAGAATCAATCTGGAAGACTTTGAGGGGAGCCAACGTTTTGCAGTGTACAAAAATTTCAAAGTGAATAATGAGCAGGTGGATCTCTTTGTTAATCTCTTATTATTGCGATTAATGATGTGTGGATAAATACAGTGCCAATGAACAGGTGGCATGTATTGACAGGGGCCATGAGAAGTTTACTAATAAACAAATAATGGCCCCAAATGTAGGCTTTATTGACAATTTTGTGGATATAAAGTATCTAACAAACTGACATCTGCAAATAATAAAAACAAATAATGCTAGAGTGTGTGTGTGTGTGTGTGTGTGTGTGTGTGTGTGTGTGTGTGTGTGTGTGTGTGTGTGTGTGTGTGTGTGTAGCGTGTATTTATCACTTTGTGGGGACCAAATGTCCCCATAAGGATAGTAAAACCCGAAATTTTTGACCTTGTGGGGACATTTTGTCGGTCCCCATGAGGAAAACAGCTTATAAATCATTCTAAATTATGTTTTTTGAAAATGTAAAAATGCAGAATGTTTTCTGTGAGGGTTAGGTTTAGGGGTAGGGTTAGGGTTAGGTTTAGGGGATAGAATATAAAGTTTGTACAGTATAAAAAACATTATGTCTATGGAAAGTCCCCATAAAACATGGAAACACAACATGTGTGTGTGTGTGTGTGTGTGTGTGTGTGTGTGTGTGTGTGTGTGTGTGTGTGTGTGTGTGTGTGTGTGTGTGTGTGTGTGTGTGAGAGAGAGAGTCTGTGTGTGTGTCTCTGTCTTAGTCTTAACTGCCCAAATACTTTTTGGGGCACTGACGGGGTAAATAAGTGTTGTATTACCATTGGAAAACAAAAAAAGTGGATATAAAATATTGCACTTTGTTGACACTGTTGGGTTTAATCCATTTACAAAATAATTAGTCAGTGTAATTTAATTACTTTTTAGTCAAAAAAGTTGTGTTATGCATTACATTTGAAATTAATTTAAATTATTGAATATAAGATTAGAATTACTGACTTTCAATTAATTTAAATTACTTTTAAGTATATTATATGTTTATGCTTATTTCTAATATATGATTTATGTAGAATACATGAATTTGGCCCCATAATGAATCACGGTGTCAGAGAAATGTGAGGTGCTGAGTGTATGACTTGTGTGTCACAATGAACAAGAAAAAAATATAGACATTATTTTGTTGTATATACAATTTGTTGAGCAGAAAAGTGTTTTAGAAAGTAAAGTAATTAGTGATTTGGTTACTTTTTGAGTGAAGTAGAAAATAAATCTAATTCAATTTTAGAGAAATAATTAGTCCTTTGTAGTGGATTACTATTTTTAAGTAACTTACCCAACACTGTTTATTGACTTCATAGTCTGCCTGTGAATGAGTTCTAACCATCCCATTTGTCTTATCAGAACCATTATCAGCTGCAGTTTGGTCACTACATAGGAAATGCAGGGGATGCTCTCTCTGGAAGTTATCACCCTGAGGTTCAGTGGTGGGCCAGCCACCAGGGAATGAAGTTCAGCACACGAGATCGGGATAATGACCGTTATGACCGTAATTGTGCTCAGGAGGACAAGGGTGGCTGGTGGTTTAACAGGTTTGCACCAGACAAACTCTGACAGAGCTATATTTATACACTACAATAACCATATTAAGCTCAATACGATACAGTAAAATAAAAAATAGAAAGACATGGATAATATACAAGCACTTCATTAGAATGTGTTCTAATTTTTAGTAGCAACTCATAAATAAACAACTTCACCTAATGTTCTTTCACTTTTATCCCTCTAGATGTCACTCTGCCAATCTGAATGGACTCTACCACAGAGGTCCATACAGCGCAGACACTGATGATGGAATAGTGTGGTACCCATGGCATGGCTGGTGGTACTCCCTCAAATCTGTGCAGATGAAGATCAGACCAACAAGCTTTGAGCCTGATGATGTCGAATGACTAATGTATCTGAGCACTTACTTATATCTGAACTATGGAAGCGATGGTATTGTGGACGATGCCAAATAACATCGTAGTAACTGTTCAATTCTTAACTTTTTACAAATCTAGTTTAAAATCTCTTGTTTGCATGTAGCACAATAAAGTTGTCAAAACGTCATTGTTGTGTCCGCTGCATTATATTTGTCATCATACCTAACTAAAATGTTTTTTTTATTATTATTATTGTAGGACTATTTATTATTATTCTTTATATGTTGACTATAAATTCAAGACACTTCGTTTGTCTATGGTATTTTGTATAAAATACAATAATGTATTTAATGTTAAATGCAGCTTATAATTTAATTAAAGGTGCAATATATCTAATATACTTAAGCATACAATTATCATAAAATGTTAACGGAGATTTAAGAAACATGCTAATTTTAAATTCTGGCTTCTCCGAAAACAATGCTACAGCCAGTATATTCAACTTTGAAATGTCCGTTCCAGGCCGGAATATCTGTTTGTGTTTTAGCTTGTGTGATCCCGCCCGCTGCCCATTTCCCAATAGTATTTCGACACCCAGGTTACCAGATTTGAAACAAGTTAGCAGCAAACACAGCGTGCTGCAGCCATGGAAGCCAGCAATGCAACTACCTTTAACATTGACAGGTTTATAAAAAATCCACATGAGCTTTTTTATATTTCAAACGTATACATTAGCTGATCAACATAGAATGTGAGGCTCTTGCTTGCCATTGTCATTTTGCTCGTTCCTGTTGCTTGTACACAACCTGGCAACCCGCGTGAGCTTCGAGTTTGGAGAGGAGGAGGCGGGGGAGACAACTCTCTAATATTTTGATTTTGGACTGCAGTATCCATTTTAAACGCTTGATGTCGATGTTAGCCTACACATTGCTCTTTTAAAGGAATATTCCGGGTTCAATACAAATTAAGCTCAGTTGACAGTATTTGTGGTATTATACTGATTACCACAAAATCAGTTGTAAATTGCCTCTCTTTTTCTTAAATATAAATAAATTAATGGGTGTAACACAGCAACAATCTGGGTTCCTGTGAGGCACTAATGGAAGTGAATAGGGCCAATTTGTAAACATTAAAATACTTTATGTTTCAAAAGTATAGCCACAAGACGTAAAATAATATGTGTGTTAATATGATTTTAGTGTGATAAAATCACTTACTAGAATTTTCTTTGTAAAATTATAGCCAACTTTGCAACTTCGTTGCCATGATGATGTAATATTAACAAACCCTAAAACGACTGTAACAAATTACGATTTATATGACGACTTTACAGCTCAAATAGCACATGATTTTTAACAATAGAATTAATGTAAGTTTTATAAAACAATAAGCTTCACATTTCTGCCTTTAAATCCTCCAAAAAATTGCCCCATTCACTTCCATTGTAAGTGCCTCACTGTAACAACGATTTTTATTATTTGTTTATTTGTATTTTTAAACGTTTTACTTATTTATTTTTTAAGAAAAGGAGGGTCGAGTCGAAATGATTTTTTGTGGTAGGTTGTCAATGATCACCAATATCATCGTATTTAGCAGAACATTCACAGTGGCTTCTTTCTCTCCTGCAGTGACGTCATTTAAGGAGAGCGTGAGCTGCACCTGAGTTCTAACTGTCTGGGTGCATGCGCTGCTGTTAACGGTAGAAAATGTGTGAATCCCACAATTAATAACTCGTACAATTGTGACCTGCGGGGTAAGTACGATGTTAATCAAACGCTCCTCTGAGAAACTGAGACGTCAGTGTAACATTTTCCTAAACAAGATCCTAACTTCAACTATTTAGTCGCGTGAGGAGTTTCAGCTGTTTCCCAGACCGTGTTATTGCCATATTCAAATTTAAACAGATTCTTTATGACGGTTTTTTTTTTTATTAACAAATGGTCTGAATCACATTTCTAGACGCTTTTCACAACAACATAAATGCAAGGCAAAATGTGGGACAGATAGTTTGGCTTATATGATATGTATAATGTGTATATTTACGCCAGTTGTGCGTTCATTGCAGTCTGTAATGTCAGTGTATATTTATTCTTGGGGGATTTGCTGCTTTCTATAGGTTTACAACTTTGTTTACCCCATATGTGCTATTTATAGAACGGGCTGCAAGACATCCCATACTGGCCTCTGATTTTTCACTGTCAGGTGCAAAAGACAATTTAAGGCCAGAGATCAGGAAATAGATTGTAACTCTGAGGGAGGTATGACCTCATGAGAAACACGAGCTGGGCAGGAATAAGTTACTAGATTTTAAAATAATTGAGTAGGCTTGTTTTCCTCGTTTCTCAGTAGACTCCATTCACTAGTTTGGAAATGGGTTGGATGTTTTTTATGGAATGGAAAGTTTCTGAAATGAACCAACTTATGTAGTGACAGTAAGCTTTTTTTCATTTGTCATCCACTTTAATGTTATGTGACTCAAATCCACCCATACTGGATAATTCTGTGGGACGTACATGCCGTGACTTGACCTGATATGGTGTTCAGTAACTGTAGAAATCTCAAAGGGTAGGAGCTTTGAATTCCAGAGCAGGTTATAGTACAGGTGCCCTTTAGAGCATCATTATCAGTTTCTAACTCTGCAAGAGATTCATTGTTTTTTTTGTTTTTTTACAAGAATTTATATGTGGCTAATGATAGTGTTTTTTGGTAATGTTTCAAATTAAATTATGCATATTTAGAAACTGCATTTCAGAGACCAATGTAACAACCATCTATATCTATGTCACATTTGCTGATTTATATATACACTACACACACACACCACAGATGTGGACATAGATTGATGATGTTAGTCTGTTTGTATGTTTATAAATGGGCTAAAGATCAATGATTTGCTCTAACTCTTTTGTATTTAGTTTTATATATAATTTCCTTAAGTAGTTTGGAGTATGTGTCTTTATATGCGACTTTAATGCATCTTACTTTCAATAATCTGCAGCAAATCACTCATATGGTTATTTAACTGTTATTAAACCTAAAATATTGCTTTAAGCTCAGTCGACAGCATTTGTGGATTAGTATTTATTGCCTCCAAAAATAATTTTGATTTGTCCATCCTTTTCTTTAAAAAAAGTCTAGACTAATTTAATTTTATGACCCATTAAGCAACCGTGTAAGCTGGTGTCCAACACTTTATTGTCATGTTTTGTTAGCCAAGATTATGGATTCTCAGTCTGGTTTAAAGACGGACTAGTCAGAAATCGTACTAACTTCCCAATGACTGGGGGGGCCCTTGCTATTACATAACATCAAGTTATTGTGTATATATCAATACAAAGAAAGAGGTGCTGTATAGTAAACATACTGTTTGCATCACTGTGTTGAAAGAGGCATTCATTGAATAAATAAGGCATTCAAATCCAACCAGCTTTCTTGAATATGTTTTTGTTAATATTTACACCTAGTAAACTATGTTTTTGATTTGGATGTAATAGAAGCCAGAATATTTCTGCTTTGTTGCCATTTAGGTTTTACAGTGTTTCTCCTAATTTATCTCCTGATGCCTAAATCCCTTCAAAAATGCTGCTGGCTGCTTCGCAACAGTATATGCTGCTTTTGGCCTGACATGCCCTGGCCACTCCCCCATGTAGAGGGGCTTGTCTGGGATAGGGCAACCAGTAGCTGTCCCCTGTAAAGTTAGCCTTGAGACTTAGCAATGAGTTCTGTCAAGGCCCAGGCTGGAACTTGAACAGTGTGGTACGAGTAGAGGCGTGTTGTAGTAACCCAGGACAGACCAAAAGTGTGCTGACAGCAGGTTGGTCTGTGCCACATTCCTATGGAACTGACTATAATGCTGCGGGCCTGGAGAGGTACTAAAGGAGAGAGTTAGAGTTGATTGGTGTATATTGCAGGGAGTATAGTGTTGGCAGACTTCATATACGCACACAAGCAGAGCAGCCAGTGCATTTCGTCTGGTGTAGTGTTTACCACAGCACTAATGGGATTGATCCTGAGACATGGAACTGTGAGTGCTGCAGGAGCCTGAATGGGATGGTGCTGAACACAATGTTTTGCTGGTAAGGCTCTCTTTATGCATTTAGTTTTTTGAAGAGATTTCCAATGACATGCTGTATGAAATAAGAAAGTATTTCCTACATCCTGTAGCTAGGTTACAAAATTCCAATAAAGATCCATGATTGCATTAGTACTGGTACAATTTACAAGTCATTTGATTCTTGAGAGATTTGATAATTGATTTGATTTAAATTCTAATTAATTTAATGAGAATTCAGTTGAAAACTCTGAATTGAGAATTCAATTCAGAGTTTTGCATGTTTTCAATTTCAATTTCAGTACTCAGTTTTCAACAAGTATAAACAATCACCCATTTTATTTCACTGCTATGTTTTATGAGAGTTCAACGTTTCAGTTTTATGTTCCTTTAAAGGTGAAATAAGACGCATCCATCAATAATTCTTCGGGCAGTGGTAATGTATTACCAGAGGGGCTCTTGTTTCTTTAATGCCCAGCCCTTGCATGAGCAGTCAGACTGTAAATGACTACGCACACTGATGGTTCCCAAAGTAACAATTCACACTCTGTCAGTGAATCAAGGAAGGAATTCTTGTATTGCCCTTTCAATCAGAATATTGGAGAAATGTAGAGCCTTTAAATTTCAACAAACCTGTAATCTTATTTAGTCTTTATGCTCGGGATAAGATTAACTTTGTTCAGAAAATAGCAGCCAGTTGTTAAAAATTCTCAGTAGGCAGTTCAATAGATTTGTAATATTTGCTAAAATCTGTAAGAGTGTGATATTGCTGCAAAAGTTAGATTATTTATAGTCAAACCGATATGCCTTTTAATAGTTTAAGGTTCTGCGATCATTGCTGAGAAATTTGCCTTATTTAAAGGGTCTAGTTAGTATGCATGACCATTATTATTCAGAATTAGCTGCAAATTAATATCTATTAGTAATTGAGAGTGGACCTAAAATGCAAATTCCTTGAGAATTTCCGGACATTTTTGTATGATCACGCGCTTAACATGCAGGTTGTAGTTTTTATGTGATTTGAAAGTAAACTAATCAACTGATAAAGTTGCAAAACACGAGGATAATCCCTCTTCTAGAATGTGTTATGATTCGAGCCTGTAATTTAAGCCAACTTCCTACAGTCACTCAGGAATTATACACGTTTGCCTGGTGGTCAGATCGCAGTGCTATCATATGGCACCAACAGAAACCGTCCTCTTTTAGCTAAAACATGTAAAAATAGGGTTCTAATTTGTGTACATTTTGCGCTGAATTATCCACCTTCTCTCTGTAGTTCCACATTTAAAGTGGCATTTCCAATCACCGATTGTTCACATATATTTTATATGGGTTTTGTTGTTTCAAAAGTAGGGTTGGGAACCGAGAACCAGTTCTTGTTCAGAAGCGGTTCCATCCTTTATCAAATACAGGAATAGTATTATCATCGTGACATTCGGCTCTTTCTGAATGAACACTCTTTCCGGTTCTCCAGCTAGCAGTTTTCTGGCGATGTGGCTGAACACCATACTCAGACAGTGTTTCCAGCAGCGCATCTCTGCAGCAGCGCTGCCATCTTCTGAAAACGCACAGTTCTACCATGCATTTAATTCCCAATCGAACGAGTCTCGAGCCGGCTCTTTTTACAGCGCAAAACACATGTTGCTTCCGGTACAGTCCGATCCCGAAAGAACCATTCTAATGAGCTGATTCTTTTGAATCTACAGCGTGAAACATACTGCGCTTCCAGTATACAATAATCTTATACTGATGTTCAAGTTACGAATGTCCAACTCGAATTTAAATAACTGTTGAAGTCTCACAAGCCTGAAGTACAACATTGTGCTACAAAACACAGTCTAAACTGTCTTTGGAACAGTTAATGTTTATTTAATGATGACCTGTGTGTCTATTAAATCGAGCAGTGCAATTTCTGACTGGTTGTTCATATGAGAAATGTATAATTAAAGATGCACAAGTTTTGTTGTAATGAGTGGAATTTTATAAAATAAATTAATTAATGAAATATGCCATCACATTTCATGTTGGTTTAGATTTCTTTATTTAAAATAGAGTAAGATCTATTATTGGATTGTAGTTATGTTTCTAAAAAGTCTGCAAACACACCTTTTACAAGATCCGTATTAAATGTATTTCTGATTTGTAATATCTGCTCTGTAGATATTCAATCTGAAATTATCTCATTATTTGGTAATGGACAGCAGAGGGTAAGAATGCATTATGAATTGCTTATCTAATTTCAAAATAATTCTTAAAAAAAAAAGTACTAAATGAATTACTGGAATCGTTAAGCGGAATCAGAACTGGAATCGTAAAATTCCTTATGATTCCCAACCCTATTCAAAAGAGCTTGTCTCTGCTTCTGCATAAACTGGCCTCTCTCCTCATTGTACTTGACAGAAGTGCATTTGAGCATGCAAGGCCTTTCCCTCAAAGTATGCCATGCCTCTTCCACCCCTGTGAAGTTGTGCAGTGATGTTAAGTTGAGGAGACCGAACCATAAAATAAATGATGAAAGATTCCAAGTTGGGTAGCCTGACCCACAGAAATGTATTAAACAAGTAGTTCACCCAAACATTCTGTCATTTACTAATGTCACTCCAAAACAGTTGGACTTTCTTTATTCTGTTAAACACAAAAGGTATAAATTGTAAAAGCTTTTTCACAGGGTTTAGTTGCCATACTTATAAGTAAAAGGACAACAACAAATAAACCGCATAAAAACATTGTAAAAGAAATGGATATGACTTGTGTAGTATTCCAAGACATCTAAAACAATTCCATCACTTTGTGCAATGATTATTGTCATGAGATGGGATGATGACCAATGAGTTTGATGTAGAAGCCAAATTTGATTTAAGTGCTTTACTAATGATATGGTTTTGAATGACATACAATTTGTTCAGTTTATTGTACTAAGTGATCGTATTGCTTGGACTTAAAATATAATGCATGATTTGTTTCATTTACGTTTATGTTTTTTGTTTTGGTACTTTTTTTAAGTTTGACAGACCGAAGTAACTGCTGTGCGTGTGCGCGTGCATAAATTGACAGCAAGCCCTCTATGTTTGCTAAAAAAGGGCTTGTCTTCTAGGTTGTAACATTACCATCACAGAGCTAGATTTGTCCCTTCTAAACACAAAAAGGTGTTTTCATTAACACCCAGCCAGTACTCCTTTTCTAAATATGTTTGCTCCCACTGACCCCTCTCACCATCTGAGTGGTCATTTGTCTAAAACTAACATGTTACATTCAGGCTTTTAGACTGCTCAGTCTTGGTAGTAAATGCCAATAATGGTCCTATAAATGCACATTCTCTGGTTACTCTTTATTTTATAATGCTCTAAATTTTTGTTAAGGCCTTTTGTGTACCAAGGATAATCATTAAAGGGGAATCTTTGGTCCTATTGGGTTTCTCCTGGTAAAGCAAAAATAAACCATATGTTTGCTGTAATAGTTACTTTTTATAATTTTTAGTTAATTTTATAACAAACTTTTTATATTTAAATATTGTAAAGGGATTGCTTTAGTTCCACAATAAGAGGGGCTAGAAATTGATAACCTAAGTGCTTTAATTTTTTATGTTTTTTCTCTTGGAAACATATAAAGAATTAAACAGGATATCAAGTTCTCATGATTCAAAGTAATTGGTCAATTAATTATTTAAAGAGGAGTACATTACTTATTTTGCAACTACCAACATTACAACAGGTCTCACAAATTGTCAGGGTATCATTCACCGGGCTTGCGGTATTGTTCTATAGACATACTTCACCAATAGCTAATACTACCTCTTTTCAGATCCAGTGTATTATTTTGAGATCAATAGACATGGGCCCCGATTTACTAATATCTCAAATAAAGGGTGCTAATTTGCTTGTGCTATCTATGAAATTGTGTGTGTCGTTGGCGTTTTACTGGTCATTTTCTAAGAAACATCGTGAAAATATGTTGGGGACACACTCCAAAAGGAGGCTTTTGCCTCCAAATACAATTAAAGGTACAACTCTCACTAAATACCATTTTATTTGTATTCAGTTTGGCATTTTTATGTTTATTTGTAGGATTGTATGGTATTGTATCACTGCTATTTAACAAGTGTAAGAGTTGTTGATGAGAATGCACATGACACTCTTCACTTCATTTTCATAAATCACAAAGAAAATACAATATTATGTACACGTTAAACCATCGCTCCACTAATTTATACTTAAATGAAAACTGAATTTCATTCCGCTATTATCTTAACCATGGTAAAGATAGCTGTGCATGAGAGACGCCGGAAGCTACATTGTACAGAACTTGTGCTCCCTATTTGTTTCACAGGTGCGTCTCGGCTTGCCTATTGGAAAGAACCGCCACTTACATTTTTTGCAGTATTTCAGCAGTTAAAACATTGAAGTATGGCATATTTAGGCATAAATTGTTAGTAGGCTTATGATGTTATTAGTTAAGATATCGAGTTTAAAATAATCGATTAACTGTTTTCATGAGTTTTAATTTCACATTTATGTGTGTCAGTAAAGGGTGTTCTATGTATTATCTCCTTTGTCACATTGACCAAGTGCAAATCAGATTAACACCTTTCATTCATATTCATTTTCTCTCGTATTTTCCGATTCTGAAAGGACTTTCAGGCTTTATAAATCACATTGCGGGTGCAATTTGATTAATTTGCATCTAGACCGTCCCTTATTATGCCCTTTTGGAGGCAGGCCTCTAAATTGCACATACATTTTGGGGAAACGCAAAAATTGCCAAGACGTGCCATTTTGCACATTTAAAGATGCAAGACTAATTTAGAAGATCAGCTCAGACCTTTTTGTGAGCGTGCTGTCAAGTTTGCGCATGTTTTTATACATTGTAAACCTTTAGTAAATTGGAGCCATAGAGTATTGATAGAATTTCTGCACATTTATGTTTAAAACTTTTATTTTTCAGGAACATCTGAATGGCATTAATAAATAGTCCTGTCCTCAAATTGGTGAGAAGATTTAATTTTCTAAAACAGGAGGTTGTTCAGACAGTTCTGATGTGAAAATTGCTCACAGCAGCAGGGGCATGGAGATCACACGTAGAGCCATGAATCTTACTTTTGAGGACAAAAATGGAAATGATATTACTTGCCCAAGTGAGCATTCCTCTGATTCAGTTAGAAGATCTAGCTGCTTGAGTGGTGGCAGTTCAGACAGTCCTTCTGATGTTGAAATGGAAAACTGTATCAGTGATGCCACATCTGAGGTAAACTTAAAAACAAGGAAAACTACCTCTAATGCCACCTTTACTTGCACTGATAATGGAGAAACTTCATCCTCAAAGATAGTGGTGAAATCAAGTGGAACAATTATTGTGGACCAAGTTAATTCAAAGATTGACAATTGGAATGAGAATATGTCTCTGTTAATAGTGGACTTGAAAACTAGTGATGTAGGAGCCACGGAATGCAAAGAAGGTGTCAATGTTGAGATGAATGACAGGAGCTTAGAACTCTCTCCTGACTGTGGAGAGCGAGAGCTGTCTGAGGTGGACTCCTGCGAGCCATCCTGCCATGGCTCCAGTGAGAATTGCTTCTCTGTGAGCTCTGGTGAGATGGTGATGAGGAGTAAAAGTTTTGTCTTGCACGAGAATGACCAGCCACTTAACATCTCTCTGCTTGGGGAGTCCAAGACCTCCTTGGATATTTCCTCTGACTTTGGTGGGGTTTTGGGCATGTTGCCTGATGTCTGTGAGGGCCTTCATGAAGAACATCCAGCCAAGGTGCCTCAGGAAGACCCCAAGAATCATGGCTTGCAGTGTACATTCATCCAACCAAACAATAAGACCTTCCTCATAGAGGGGGATTTCTATCAAATGGCTTTAGGTCTCTCTGACTCTCAGAGAGAGACAGAGGAAAAGAATTTGCACCTGGGCACTGACAAACTTGAATGTGTGACACCTGTTCATCATCACAATGTGCAAAAGTTAACTCTCAACACCAGTGGATCGAATCGCTCAACTCCAGCAGAGGGGAAGACTGTGCTCTTCACAGCTTCTGAGGATTTAGACATCAGTGGCAATGCTCAAACATCAACTCCAGTACAGTCTGTGAGTAATATGACATTTTGCCTCCCATCTCTCTCTGAATCGCCTCTCAACAAAGAAGGCGATTCAGTGAGCCCAATGGCTCAAGTCATCAATAGGCAGAAAGGAAGTGCCTCAAAGTCTAAAACACCATTGGTGGCAGCAAGCAAAAGCAATACAGTAGAAATTAAAAGGTTTTCCAAGCCTAACTTCTGTAATATAAAGTCTAAAATCTTGGCTCGTGCCACAAACCCCTTCAAGACATCAGGTGTACCGGTTCCAAATGCTTCTAGCTCTGTTCCTCAAGCTACTGACAACTCTACTGAACACAAGTCATCTTCTAAAAAGTGTTCCTCTACTGCAGTAACCAACACCTCTGCCACACCAGCCCAAAGTGGAAAGGGTTCCATTGCGGCTAAAAGAACACGCTCATCCACTTGCCAAGAAAGTGGTCCAGCCTCAATGTCTCGAGCTCGCCATTGGTCTGAAAGTGCTACCTCTTTCAAAACGAATAAAGATGGGTCCCAAGAAAAGAATTCAAAAGTCAACCTTGCAACACCAAAAACTTTATTTAAGGGAGGTTCTCGAAGTCAGCGTGAAAAGATGAAATCTGCAGATGGACAAGAGTCCTCTAAAGATGGCAATCAGACGAAAGAGTCACTAAAGGGTTGTGGGAAAAATCTGAAAATCAGTCTGTTGGTGAGTGTGTTTTCAATTTAAGCTTGATTTAATGTTGTAAATTGTTGAAATATGTTTTGGTTGATGGTAAATTTCATGACCTTACAATTGACAGAGCTTGTGCACTCAAATATTATACATGAATAAATACAAATATAATTTTTTCTATAATTCTGGAGGCTTCCACTGTGCTGCCAGCTATTCAATTAATACAGTATATTAAAATATGGCCTTGACAACATGATCACACAGGAAATCGACATGCTTCCAAAAGTTCATGTACCATGAAATCAACACCGTTTAGACAAATTGCTGAAAAGACACATCCCCATCAGGCATTTTTTCATCAATTCCGGTGTGAATGCATTTCTCTAGCACTGCTGTAAGCGTGTCTCGTTAGCAACTTAATGAGTTATGAGTTCAATGTTGAGTGCAATTCAGAGGTTGCATTTTCACATTTTTAATTCACTGACAGTTGGGTTTAGGATTTGGGTTAGGGGTGCTTTTAATAAAACGTGCTTTCTAGTTGACTATCACATTTACAACATAAAATAGTAACTGCTTTTGGCACTACACTCTGAACATTTCATTCTGGAGACTGTGCCTATAAATTCAACAATCCAGGGGCAGTGATTCCAATTTTGGTAAGAACAGTCCGATTTCAGCAGCAAAACTTTTGACCTACTGTTGCTGAATTCATAGTATGATTATGCTGGCATAGGAAATCTTAAACCTTTGCCCTGCCTACTTTGTTTGTAAAAACTCTAAGTCAAACTTAGAATGTTTAGCTTTGATTTGTGGTCTGTTTTGCTATTTGGATCAAGACTGCCATCTCAAACAAAGCACAATTCACAAAAGATTGAAAAGAGTGTAATTGGTGTTTTAATAAGAGCTGCAAGATAGTCTCTGGAAAATGCGTTCCATGTGCACACATCACATAATCTTTACGGAGCTGAAGAGAGGAATGAAAAAAAAAATTGGTAGTTACTTCATACTTCAGAGTTCCCATGAGTCTGTGTAAGTTTGAACATTGAGCTCACTCTTCAGCTTTCTTATGGCAAACGCTGTCAAGAGTGTGGGAAGTGCATGCTTGGAGTGTCATGTGTGGGAGTGATTTGCTGAAAGGGAGCTTCTCTTGCAGGCAGTGTCTTCCAGGCCAGCTGCAGCAGTTTGCGAGTGGAGTAGATGTAGGCTTGGCCCTCAGCCATCCCCAGCCAGGAAAGGAGACCCCTCTGTTGCTCGCAGTCAAGCTGCAAACCTTCGGCCGCCACTCTCGGCTGCATGTAAGCTCAAACCTGGGACAGCAGGAAAAGATGGCAGCAATACCACATTGCAAGACATGCCTTCTCCCAGAAACAAACTGAGCACACCTAAGGGTATGGAAAGCTCTTTTACTCAGCAGAGTTAGCTTTTTCTGTCCTGTTTAGGTATGGTTTCTCTTTTAATAGAGTGTGAGTGAAGGCATGTTTTAGATGCACACTTTGATATTGTTTTTCTAATTATCTTGTGTAACACCACAGAATACAAATTGGTCAAAAATACTACATGTTGTTGACCGTATATGTATGTGCTGTATTGCCATTCATGTCTATCCTTTATTGGTCAAAACATATTGGGAAAGAGACACCTGAGTAATGCCATATTTTAATAAAAGTAAATGCACTTTACCTTGTTGTTTTTTATTCATATGTGGTCCCAAAGGCATAGCTTGTTATGTTACTTAAACTTTACACTTTTGGATTTCCTTTTGTATCACTGTGGTCTGTTGCATGAAGCTACCCAGGTAAGTTTGAGTTTTGTTCAGGCTCCTGAAAATGGGTCAATTTTTACCGGTGTTCAGCACCATTGACACTTACGCCACATGGCTAACATGCTCCAGAGCTAATTTTATTCTGGGTAACCGATCACAAACTGATGCTGAACCAATCAGCTGTGAGTGACATCTCTGAAACAAAAGAAGTCACTCCCCCGTATCTCTCAGTCCAAATTAAAGTGTGCTTCACAGGAAAATGGATATATAAAATGTATTTAAATATATATGTTACGATTTAATATCCTACCTAAATACTTATTATAAGATGGTTTATTTGAGAGATTGGAGAACCTTTTATCTTTTGAGCAGCACATTAAAATGTATTATTGCAGTTCTTAACATACTGTACCTTTATGCAGTGCTTACTGCTGAAAACCTTGTGGAAAAAAATACGGTTTTAACACTAAGACAAATTTATTGTGTGATATGCATAAATATTTACAAAAGAACAAATATGATTAAAATTATATTGTAGACTATCACAAAGTGACATTGCTTGCACATTTAAAAAATGTATTAGGCTTTTAATTTAAATGAATATAAAGGCTTTTTCATTTTTAGAAAAATAGATAGATTTTTACACTTTTAAAAATGAATAAGCCTGTGTCTTATTGTGAACCTATATCCGTGAAATTACACTATATTCAGGTTTTATTTTCAGTGGTAGCAGCGGTGTTTCTTCATGCTGTTTAAATGTAAAAATTCTTTATTTTTTATAATGATCTCTTGATCTTCAGTAGAGATGTAAATCATGCTGAATGTCTTCAGCATGATTTAAATTGTGCCAACTCTCTCCAAGATTCACCCATTGGCTGTTCATGGCAAATGTCACTCATTTATGTGCACAAGCTTCAGATTTAACAACAAACTTGGGATCAAACTTTGAGTTGACAAAGAACGTTTGTACCAAGCTTCTCTAAATCGATGAAACTTGATCTTCTCAACCTGAAACATACTCTGAAACTCTGAGTTAAACTAGCTATGTACAACCAGCTACTGTAGTCTCAAGGTAGCTATTTATTTTGTTAAATCGATTTAAAGGGGGCTAGACTTTAACATGGATAATTATTCAAATATTCTTGCCTGCTGAAAAGAAAAGGTTTTCCTGGAATGGTTTGTTACTGTAAATACTAAACTAAACGTGCAAAACGCATCCTGTTCTGTCAGCTCTATCAAGGTTTTATTGTTATATTTATTATTTTATTTAGATTTAGGGCTAGGTAATTATTTTGGAAATGTTTATGAATGAGTTTTGGGTCCCCTTTTTTTTTTTTTTTTTTAACTAATCTGATAAACACATACAGCTCTTTTAGAGGACTTGTAGACTTTAAAAGCTTAAACCTTTAGATAAAATGTCACCAATCATCACTGCACTCTCAATGAAGGACTAGATTGATTCAAACGGTGTCCACTCTCAAAACAACTTCATGTAAACATGGACTTGGCACAGAACATTCGTTGTGTTTTGTAAGGCTTGTGCTAAAATTGCCATTCCAGATTTTTATAGTACACTGTTTGCAGAGCAAATATTTGCAATACAAACACTTAAGTGTTTATTTGTAACTCATAACCTGAAAAATAATGGCTTTATTTTTTTGTCACTTTCCCAATGCAGCTAAGCTCAAAATCCACTTGACTGGGGGCACTGCTGCTGTTTCAGAAGGAGCCCATTCCAGACTTGTCCCATCCACACCTGCCCCAACAGGATCAGCCTCCAAACTGCCAGTGAAGCCCAAAACACTGCCCAAGAGCTCCAGTGCTTTCTCTCAGACCAGTGGACACCTAAAGCAAGGTGAGACTCTTGAAGATTACATAAAGATCAACTTGCATGACTGGACCAAAAGGGTTGAGCTGGACATGTTTAATAGATTATATCCTCCTGCACATGCTTATGCCGAGTGCAAAATTCTAACACCATACAGTAAATGTATTAGTTCACTGACTAATTTATGGAGTTACAAATCATTCATGATTGCTGCATAGCACCCTAGATCTATCATGAACCAGTTCGAAACCATACCATACCACATCTCAAGATAGTTTGGACTCCAAAGATCTGAGACAATGGGTGGAAATGTTTAAATTAAGCATATTTCTAATTTAATTACATTTTATAATATTATCAGCACAATGATTAGTGAAATGTTGTCTTGATTCATTATTACATTTATATCATAATTTGTATTTTTATTACAAATCTTTAAATATTTGTTTATTTTCTTCAAATGTCACAGACAAATTTCAGAACACCACAGCCATACCAGCTCTCCCCTTTTTAAAATGTAGTATTATTTTTATGTTTAAAAAACAAACAGACAAAATGTGTTGCTTCAGATAGGATCAACCTCATACTTGTACAGCTTGACATACATTCCCTGCTAGGACAATGGTGCCTTAAATCCAAAGCCTGCATATTAAATCCCTTCTAAAGATTTAAAACCTGATTTTAGAAACATCTTGATTTTGGAATGTAATTGCTGCTTATAAGCTATTGATTTGTATTAAGCCAATGGCTGGATATCAGGCCAAATGTATTGGCCTATATTTGGTCATTATCTGACCAAATATAAGCCAATTTGGTCAGTCTAGAGAAAGGATGTACCAATAGACAATGATTCTTTACCTTTTCAGTATCTGCTTCTCTCATTGGTTAATGGGCATGTTAGTGACAGATGTCTGCGAGGCAGGGTTTGTTCCACCTCAGTTCACTTGGAGGGATATGAGAAAGCTGTGCACATAAACACACAAACATTATGTTGAACTCTCTGTGGAAGGTCATGTCTGAACACAGAGGTACCTTGACTGAATTTTCAGACCAGGTTTTTAAAAATTCCACTTTGAATCACAAGCCAAGCTCTTGTCCTCCGTGTGATCTGACTCTCTTGACATGCCTCCTTATCGGATCATATCATTTTTGTATTATTCCTTTGTTGACTGCCTTTAATGGGAAGCCTAAGACACGATTCTGGCGAAGTAAGTACAATTTTGAAGGTAACACTTTAAAATAAGGATTCATTTGTTAATGTTTATTAATGCATTAGATATCATGAATATCATTTGTTAATGTTTTTGTTAATGTTCTTTTTAAGAAATACAATTGTTCCTTGTTAGCTACTGTTAGTTCATTATGCGTTAACTAATGTTAGCACAACTTGTAATTTTAAAAATGTTTTAGTAACATTAGCATTGACCAAGATTAGTGAATGTGTATTTTTTTGTGTCATGTCCATCTATGGATTTAGGTAATATTTCATCAAAGCTTATTTTTTGCACATTTAGCACTTATGTTCAAAGATATATTGAATATATAACAGAATATCTCTTTGTTCCTCAATTTATTTGACCAGATACCATATTTGTTATATTTCTGTGTTCTAACAGTCTGTAGACTTTCTTTTTGTGTCAGACAGTAGCTATTGAGTGATGTGCTGTTATGGTAACATGACAATCCATAGTATATCTATACCCACTGGCTACTTTATTATGTTCTTAACTACCACTGTAGAAGATTTCAGTAATATATTTGTAATTATTAATTTCTTATTATTGTCTTTATTATTATTATTATTATTCAATCAGATCACCCAGATCCAACAGTTGGAGCCTCAAGTAAACCTTCATCTAACAGGCCCAGGTTATTAAGAACCAAGCTGCAGTATCCGTCTACCAGAGGTGTATCATCAGGTATGACTCATGCATGCAAAAACATAATGAGTATTAGCTTCTGATCTTCAGATGGAGATCAAGACAAGTTAAATCCGATTTGGATTATATTACGGTTCTATTTACTCTAAACCTAATGAGACATCTTCTGCTACGAGAGCAGGATGCAAGAACACCCCATCATTGGGTCAAAGTTCAGCAAGATCTTCAGGCAGTCCTCTGAAAACCCCTACCTCAACCCGACCCTTGAGACCTGCTACTACTCCAACAGGTGAGACATGCTAAGATTTTATGAATTACCTCAAAGCGCATAATTACAGTAGAAGGTGTCAGAGATTATGCACATGTGGCTTTATAATATACTTTTAATTTAATAATGTAACATTTAATCCATTCATATTTTTAACAATATCATATTCACATGATAAACACAGGATTTCTATTATTAATAAAATATTGAGACCCATTGAGAACCAGACACTTGTTTAGTTACTGTATGTTCACTGTAAGTCTGAAACGTCCTATCAGCATTGGGAAAACATTATACAGCAGCCAAGACCATAACATATCTGTCAGATTCTAAGTCGTCTCAGCTGCCATACCTGTGGCCTGGTACAAGTAACCTGTGCTTTCTTACCACCCTTTACTACTGTAATTAAAGCTGAAGTGTGTAGCCTTTACAGTGTTAAAATATCTTCTCCTATCCCATATTAAAATGGAAAGACAACTATTATGAAGCCATTTATAGGTTCATTTTCTTTAAGTCTATAAACCCAGTGTCTCTGTGAGGCAAAGAAATTCCTCTTTAACCCGACACGACAATATTGACTCAACCAATTGTGTGAGTTGTGGGTGGGACTATCTGTTTGTTCGATTTACTGCAGATACACCAAGCTTTTTTTAGAAAACAATTGTTTATTTGTGCAATTGTGTTGGATGGCACAGAAATGATACACTTTAGCTTTTAAGGAAATCCATTGCACTCTTTACAAAGTAATTTTATGATATTAAAGTGGTCATGTCATTAGGAATAAAATTTCCCTAGATCTTTTGATATAAAATAATTCAATGTAGTATTAAAAATATACAGTAGGTTTCAGAATTTTAAACTTCAACCCTTGTCCAAAAAGAGCAGTTACTAACACAATGCTGCAAAAACAGCTTCTCTACTTCCGGGACTTCTGTCACTTGGGGGGCCTTCATTAATGCATGACCACAGCAAGACTACTAACCCTAACCTAACTACTTGCATATTTTGGCCAAAATGATTGCATTGAAACACCCTTTGTACCATTTTTAAGTAGCAAAATGGTCTAAATAAAATGAGCATGCTCCCACAGTACATGGTAAAATACCAGTAAAATTAACCTTAAAATAAAAAAATATAGTAAACTTTTATATAAGCTATTATTTAAATATTAATAAATTATTAATGTTTATTAGGAAGTTCAGTGCAAACACATAACATGACGTCAACCTAATAAACATTAATGTTGGAGGGAGAGATCTTATATAAATGTTGAATTAGGCTTTATCAAGTATGGTAAAATGTAATAGTTTTATTCATTTAAAAACTTGTATTGTTTCAGTATGCTTTCTGTCAACCAGACTCTCAGTCCTAAACCGATGCAGCCCCTGTCGCTATGAAGTTCTGTGTCACTAAAATTTCTTCTTGGTGTCTTTTTCCATGGCAACTCATGGATTCAGCGCTTCACTGAGAATGCATTTGAGTTCACAGTGAACGCGCACAAAACTATGGGCACTATGGAACCATTAACCATGTGTTAATGCTTGGTTTAACAAATACTTTAGAGTTTGTGCCAAGGCAAGCTAAACATGCTTTCTGGAACAGCCCACAGGTCTTAGCTGTCTGTGTCAAATGAAATGACTTCAGATACATTTAAACTTGTCTAATACTATCCATTTCAGGCCTAGGTCCCCCCTGGTGGATGGAGAGACATGTTGAATAAAATAGTGTTGCATTTTAGACCTGACCTATAATAACATTGCTTTGTGCTATATTACTGTATTTTTATGATGGTTCCATTACAAAACCGATAATAATCATTGTGTCAAAAACTTGAACATAGCATTTTAAATTTGCTCTTAATACATTTTAAAATGGGAGGGAAAATGTTGCTGAACTTCAGGCTCCACAAAGAAACCTTACACATTATTATTTATTTATTTATTTATTATTATTATTATTATTATTATTATTATTATTTCACTTTTATTGAATGTTCTGCATTCCAAACATGTCAACACAGGCATGTATTACATTACAGTATTTTCATCTTTTACTATTTTCTGGAATTTGTAAGCTTGTATTTTCAAACTGATTTATGAACGCAGCCTCAAGTATCTGGACTGCAGTCTTAACTGTGCAGGCATGCAGTGTTTGCTGCCATCAACAACCCCTCATAAACATAATTGCATTTCAAACCTAAAATTATGGCTTCAATGTGGTAAGCACTTTTGTTTTCTGAGCTCTTGCTGGCATCATAGGCTTGTATTACACCGCTTTGGTCTGTGGTTGCTCGGCACTGTTCTCTTTGTAACAACAAAGAAAACTGTTCCCATGTAATGGTTCTTTATTATGGAGGTTTATAGTGAATGAACTGCAATATTCAAAGCAATGTTAGGTTCTCAATTAAAATAAAAATTTGTATTTGGTGATCTGCCTCAGTGTTGCTGTTCATCTAACAATCTGCTGCTGTAAGCGGTAACTTTCACTCCTGCCATTTTTAACCCTCCCCCGTGTGCAAGAAAGCTTGTTATACTGCACATTTATCCTGACTGAGAGTGATGGAGAGCTCTGTATTACAGCCCACCCTCTCCTGCTCTGCTGTTTACTCCTCCCAGTGCCCTTACACTCTTCCGTTCACCCAGCATCCTGCACCTTCTTAACAGAAAGCTTTGAGCAAGGGATGTAAACTATTGGATGAGTTTAAACCGATGGATTAATGTTTTCATTTTTCTCTCTGGCTGTGTTGTCATAAGCAGCTGCCCCACTTTAATCTAGGCTGGTTCTGTTATCTTTTTTGCTAAGTGTGATGGGAAGACACCGATCTTTTTACCCCCTCCCTTCACACTCTTTGCTGTTTGTTTGGCAGATGTTTTTTCTTTTGCTGTAATGCCTAGTGCACAGAGTCTTTTCATGTGTGCATCTGAGGCTGTTTCTCTTGTTTTGCCTACGAAGAGCAATCTTTCTGACTGGCAAGATGATTTTCTCTCCAAAATTTTCTCTTTCCATCATCCATGTGAGGCTAACAGCCAAAGGCTTAATCAGAAACCTCCAGCTGTTGTCAGGATGCAAGAGTACTGTGGTGTTTCAGACAGGTCTGTTCTTGGTTTCTCTGGTTTTAATAGAAAATGGTCTGTTATTGTGTATTTTCCTTCATTCTGCACCAATATTTCCAAGTAAATCTGTGAAGCTCTCAACAAATTATCTTTGCACATGTGGTGTTGATTCTATCTTTAGACTGTGTGTTTCTCTCTCTGCCAGAGAGTATTTGATATTTGTACATGACCTGTAGGTATCTGCTTGATCTCCACAAATAGATCCTGGAATCTTTTTGGACATGAACATTTGTGCCACAATTTGAGTTAATCTATGGGTTACTGTTGTGTTTATGTACTTGTCAGGAGATGGCGCTGTAGTTCACATGATGTTACCTATAAAAGCTGTAGAGTAAGGTTGCACCTGGTGTTTAATTATGTAGCCATGTGGCACTGTTGCATTGCTTGTGGGTTGAATAAACCTTGAAGAAGTAAGAAGGTTCTTGTCTTCTTGATTACCAGGATTTAGACATAACAAATTGGCGACGAGGATTTTGCTGGTCTACATGAAAGATGGCTGCTGTTGCTTCTTTTCCTACGCCATTCTTACCATGTCCGGGTGAGCCGTCTATTTCTTTTGGCGTCTGGTTAAAGATGTTTGAGAATTACTTGCTTGTCGTAAATGCATCAGGAGATGACTGGCCAGTTGCAAGGAAGCAAGCTTTGCTTCTTCATTGCCTAGGAACAGAAGGTCAGAGACTGTTCTATACTTTACCAAACCAAGGAGAAACAATGGAGGATGCTATTGAGACTTTGAAACTACATTTTATTCCTCGACGTAATGTTGTGGCTGAGCGTCATGCATTCAGAAAACGAATTCAAGCACCAGGGAAACAATCCTGCAGTATGTTGCTTCTCTTTGGGACTTGGCCATGACATGTGAGTTTGCATCTAATAATGATGAAATGTTGCGAGATCAACTAGTGGAGAATGTAAACAGTCATCGTGTTAGAGAACGTCTGCTATTAGAGACTGATTTGACTCTTAACAAGGCTATTACTATTGCTACACAAATGGAGGCTGCTGGTGAACAAGCTAAACTTTTTTCAAATCAGACTTCAGTACCGGTGCAAGCAATTCAAGCAACAAGTGTGCCTGCTGTTGACCGTTACAAAAGACAATCACCTTTGAAACCTCTGTCTGTGCCTCCAAAGTCTTTTGCTACTTCCTTGGCTCGTGCATGTTATCGATGTGGATCTACAAAACATCTTGCAAATGATTCCAGATGTCCTGCAGTTTCTGTAAAGTGCAATAATTGTCAAAAGTTGGGACATTTTTCAAGAGTGTGTCGTTCACAGCAAGCACATTCGGTACATGAGATTGAACTGCCTGAGCTTCAGATTCTTTACATGCATGATTTAGTATCTAATAAGATTAAGTGTATTACTACTATCATGACTGCATCAGCTTCTGTACCTGTGGAGTTGATTGTGGATTCGGGATCTTCCGTGTCCATTCTGCCAAAATCTGTGTATGAAAAACATTTTAAACAAGACTCTTTGCTGCCTCCTTCTGTTAAATTGGTGACGTATTCAAGAGATCCAATACCAGTGCTTGGCTGTCTACCTGTTACTGTTACCAGAGATAATATGAACTGTAATACGTCAATCTTTATATTTGAATGTGGCACTGCTCTTCTTGGAAGAGATGCAACCCATTAATTAAATCCAAAGTTTGAAGGTTCTTCCATACTTCCAGGATTGGCTTCAGCTTCTGTAATGCGACTTTCTGCTTCTGTGCCTGTTACTAAGCTAGGATGTGCAAAAGGATTTGTGCATAAGGTAAAGACTTCTTCAGTGGTGAAACCTGTACGTCAGAAACTTAGACGGTTGCCATTATCTGTTCGAAATGCTGTCAGTGATGAACTTCAACGCCTTCTTGATTTGGGTGTTATTGAACGAGTGGATGCATCACCATGGATTTCTCCAATTGTAGTTGTTCAGAAGAAGACCGGTGGAATTTGCATGTGTGTAGACCTGCGAGAACCAAATAAAGCTGTTGTTGCGGACAGTTATCCTTTGCCCCATATTGATGAGATGATGTCTATGCTGCGTGGAGCAACTGTGTTTTCTACAATTGATTTAGAGAATGCTTATTTCCAGCTTTTGTTACACGAAGAAAGTCGTGATCTGACTGCGTTCATCACTCATGAAGGGTTATTTAGATTCTGTCGAGTACCTTATGGCCTTGCTTCAGCTCCATCTGTGTTTCAGAAAATGCTAGCAACTGTACTGCAGGGATTGCCAAATGTGGCCAATTATTTGGATGATGTTATTATCTGGGGACACACAAAAAGTGACCATGACCACATGCTCAAGGTGGTTATTCAGCGCATACAAGATGCAGGCTTACAGTTGAATGATTCAAAATGTCACTTTAATAAAAGCAGTCTGCGCTTCCTTGGTCATACTGCATCTGCACGGGGTATTCACCCAGATGAGGATCATCTTAGTGCAATGCTTCATGCTCCTGTTCCTAAAGATGCACATCAGCTTCGTTCCCTTCTTGGATTGTTGTCATGGTACAATAAATTCATTCCAAATTTCGCTACAGTGGTAGAGCCATTGCGTGCTTGCATCAGACAAGGATCTGAGTTCAGCTGGTCAGATGAGGCTCAGAAGAGTTTCAGTACTGTAAAGAAGTTGTTACTTCAAAGCCCCGCTTTGGCATTGTTTGACCCTAACTTGGCCACTGTCGTTTCGACGGATGCATCAGATTATGGACTAGGTGCTGTATTCTCTCAAATTCATGAAAACAACACAGAGCACATTGTTGCATTTGCTTCAAGAACATTGTCGATTGTGAACGTAAATATTCAACGATTGAAAAGGAAGCTTTAGCATGTGTCTGGGCTGTTGAAAAATGGAGAACTTACCTCTGGGGTCGAAAATTTCTTCTACGTACGGATCATCAGGCCTTGACAGTGCTCCTCACCTCTAAAGGCACAGATCGCGCTGGAAAGAGGATCGCGCGTTGGGCAGAGCGACTCCTGTTTTTTAATTATGAGGTGAATTATTATCCTGGCTCTCAAAACCAGGTTGCTGATTATCTTTCACGCCTACCCTTACTTGCTTCTGATGAGGATCTCTCTGATACTGAACCAGAGTTTGTTGCATTTTTGTCTTCTGAAATGTCTGCTGTGTCTCCAACTGAATTTGCTTCTGCCTCTGCATCATGTTCAGAAATGACTGCATTACGTGCTCAGATTGATCGTGGATGGCCTTCTTCATCAGCTGCTGTGGGGGTGGTTCTACGTCCATATTTTCAAGTACGTCATGAACTTGCTGTGCAAAAGGACTATGTGTTTAGAGGGTCACGTCTTGTTGTTCCTGTTGCATTGCGACGTGTTTTGGTGAATCTGGCCCATGAAGGTCATCAAGGAATAGTGCGGACGAAACAGCGCATTCGTGAACTTTACTGGTGGCCTGGCATTGACTGCTTGGTTAATGAACAGATCAAGAACTGTGAGGTTTGCTTGTCTTCTGATAAGACTACAACTGTTCGTGCTGCCCCTTTACAACCTGTACCTTTTCCATCTATGCCATGGGAAAAAGTGGCTGTTGACATTGTTGGCCCATTTGATACCGCTACTTGGGATTGTCGGTACATTATGACATTGATTGACTATCATAGTAAGTGGCCAGAAGTAGCGTTCACTTCTTCAATCACAAGTAAAAATGTGATCAACTTCTTGACATCAGTCTTCAGCAGATTTGGAAATCCTCATTACATTGTATCTGACAATGGATGTCAGTTCAAGTCAGTGGAGTTTGCAGCATTTCTGAAAGATCGAGACATTCAACACATACGTACATCAGTGTATCATCCAGCTGCAAATGGAGCTATTGAGCGATTCCATCGAGTACTGAAGAGTTCTATTCAATCTGCTATTCTGTCTGGAAAGCCATGGAAATCAACAGTAACAGAATTCCTTCAAACTTACCGTGCTACTACCCATTCTGTTACTGGACGGTCTCCTTCTGAGTTACTCTGTGGCAGGAAAATGCGTACTCGTCTTAATGTTGTCCCTCTTCCTGTGACTTGTAAGGATCCTGTTGTGAGTCAGAAAGTGTCATTGTCTCAAAAGAAGATGAAAACATACACAGATCTCAAACGAAGAGCCTGTACTCCTGAGTTTAAATCTGGAGACTGGGTGTGTATAAAAGTTCCAGTTCATGTTCCAAAAGGACATCCGAAATTCTCAAAACCTTTGAAAATTGTATATCAACTTGGTCCATGCACATACCAGTTATCAGATGGAAAAAATTGGCATGCCTCTCATCTTTCTCCAGATTGTGCACCTATGGAAAATGTTATTGAGAGTGAACTGGTGTCCTTGCCTCTCCAGTCTGTTCCGTCCTCTACTGTGTTGCCTAAAGATGAACTTGTGAACTTGCCTAATCAAATTGCTTCTCCATCTGTTCCTGTAAGGTCTTCATCACGAGTGAAACGCCCTCTGCGTTGGCTACATGATTATGTCACTTAGTACAAAAGACATTGATTATCTTGTGCTAAATGAGAAAGTAATTCTAGTTTAATTGGTCTGGTTACAGAATGTAGAATATATTGTTAAATTAATTGAATTGGATGTAAATATGGTATAAGTTTTGCCTATTGCACCAACTATGTATTTTGGGTTGAATTTACAGTTTTGAGTAAAGGGGAATGTTGTGTTTATGTACTTGTCAGGAGATGGCGCTGTAGTTCACATGATGTTACCTATAAAAGCTGTAGAGTAAGGTTGCACCTGGTGTTTAATTATGTAGCCATGTGGCACTGTTGCATTGCTTGTGGGTTGAATAAACCTTGAAGAAGTAAGAAGGTTCTTGTCTTCTTGATTACCAGGATTTAGACATAACTGTTACCTACCAAATCAGTAGATACAGTAAGTAATTATTGAACTTTTTCGTCCTTTTCAAGCGTGTTTGTATACAGGCCTAGAAACCTTATTCTCCTGTATCTAGTACACTTGGAAGGTTATTTTTGGCAATTGGCTCTAGGGTGATGTCTTGTAAACATTCTGACAAGCTAAATTGAAATTCCCATGAAAAGGGACAGTAGGGAGTTATTTGTATGGCAGAAACTGGTCTTTCCATAGTGATTGGCCAAATAAGGTCTGTTTGTAATCGGGGGGAGTAACAATATTTGTTCCCCATCCATAACGCTGAGATCAAATATAGTCTGCATTTAAACTGGGATTTATAAAATGTACTTTGATAAGGTTTCACCTGTTGAAAAATCCCTCTAAAAATAAATTAATATTGGCTTAGTGTTTCTAGTTTTATTGACAACCTTAGCGACGATCGGTTCGGCACAGATGTTAAATACAGTACGGTATGTAATCTGGGTCACTGAGTCTTTCCACATCAGTGTGTCGTGTTGCATAGATGTAATTGTAATATGCTTTTATTTAGTATAACATATTTTTTCTTAAAACACATTTGTTCCAAATGTTATCAGTGTTATGGAAAATAATTGTACCATGCAAAACTGACTTGTAATCAAAAGCTGATGAGATTTGTCAGGCACATTTGCATAAGATCATAAACTTTATTTAATATGCCATTGTAAATGGAAGGAAGTGCAGGAATTCTGCAACTGAGTGAGCGAGTGAAAGGGGTTGTGCTTACAGGGAGCACAAATCTGCTTCTCAAGAGTGTCTAAATAACTCTGGTGTATGTAATGATATTGAAGTATTCATTTCAGTACGCAGTTAACTGTTATGCAACAGTTTTTTGTTGATATTACTTATCAATAAAAGTACTTGTCTCGTAAAAACTAAAATTTGATTTCAGTTATGTAAAATTATATTTTGAGGCAAATACTTGAAAGAACTGCTCACTGCTAATTCATATCAAAGTAGATTTGGCATATTTTACCATTTTAGCTTTAAGACCCGGTAAATGCATTTAGTTACACCTTTAGGTCTCACAATCTCGGGACAAAATCACAGTGCATGTGTGGTTCCTGTAAGGAGATTAACCACTTAAAGTGATAGTTCACCCAAAAATGAAAATTGTCTCATTTACTCATACTTATGCCATCCAAGATGTGTACGACTTTTTCTTCTACCACATAAATGCAGCATAAAATTAATCTACATGGCTCCAGTGGTTAAATCCCTATCTTCAGAAGTGATGTGATCGGTGTGGGTGAAAAAAAGATCAATGGTCAAGTAATTTTTTTACTATAAACTCTCCTCCCTCTCCAGTAGGTGGCGATATGCACAAAGAATGCAAATCGCCAAAAACAAGAGGAATGTTTTGGTGAACATGGAGATTTATGGTTAAAAAATAACTTAAATTTGTATCGGTTTCTCAACCACACCTATCAAATCACATCTGAAGACATGGATTAAATAAATGGAGTCATGTGGATTACTTTTATGCTGACTTGAACTGCTTTTTGGACCTTCAAATTTCTGGCCACCAATCACTTTGCATTGTATGGACCTACAGAGCTGAGATATTTTTCTAAAAGTTTTCATTTGTTTTCAGCAGAAGAAAGTCTTATACATCTGGGATGGCATAAGGCTGAATAAATGAGTGATATTTCATTTTTTGGTGAGATTTCCCTTTAAAAAAAACTCTAAGGACTAATAAACTGTGTGGTGATCACAATGGGGGGGATAGATAATGAATGAGTTAGAATTATCTGCATTGCAGAGGTCAAAACTGCATAATCTAAGTGCTTATGTGAATTTTATAACAAAATTCACACAGTTAGGGGAAAAGATGAATGACTAAAGCATTATCAGCTAAAAAGAGAGTTACATGACCACTTGGTGTAATAAACTCCCACGATTCCCATGTTCTTTTAGAGATTAAATGAGACCTGATAATACGCGTTACCCTTAGAGACCTCTGGGGGTTACTGACGGAATTACAATAATAATAATAATAATGGATTGAGAGCCCACTCATGCAATATACACTACTTGTCAAATGTTTAGACAGTGATTTGTTTGTGTTTATCATGCTCTTAAGAACCTTTTGATCTAAATAACGACTATAAAGTGCTTGAAATTATTTTGTCTACTCATGAAATTCTTTACAGAACAGAAGTACATTTGTTTGAGAAATGTTTGATATAGAGTAGCAGCACTGTATAGTGAAGGAAAAGTGTCACAGGTGGTGAGTGGTTGTACAGAACTGCAATTTAGGCTAAGGGTTGCTGCTTTGTAGAAGCTAAAATATAGAATTTTAAATGTATCTATTGATCTCTACAAAATTCCCATACTATTTATATTTATATTTTTTTATGCTTTTCATATTTTAAAGTTTTTACTTTTAGTGTGTACAAGTGTCATTTCGGCAACCGATCTGTCAATGTACATTTATCAATTGTGGGAGCAATGCAGCTTTTAAGGAACAAGAGAAGTGTTTGGTTAATGTAGCTAAGGTTGCATATCTCTATTTAGGTCTGGGTTCAAAAGATCTAGGTTCAAAAGATCTGCATCAGGAACCTGGTTTAAACTGCCAAATGTCTACCCAATATTTATTATTCACAAAGGCTGCATGACCAACTCAAACACCCATTCAATGTGTGCACTTTCCTGGACCTATAGACAGCCCTTACTTAAAGTTGAACAGCAGAGGGAGCCACACAAGTGTTTACTTGGCAGTGACATCTTTTTTTTTTGGTTTGAATCATAATACATCTCTACTTCTGGTGTTTTGGCTAAAACGATTTATAAAAGTCTGCAACAAGTTTTTTAATTTAGGACCACTCAATCACATTTAAGAAGCAATACATCTTTATTCAGACTCGAAAGAATTCGCTCCTAAATCATGTTTTCCTCTACATGTATGAGCTTGGTGTCTTGCTGTTATTTCAGACATAAAATTATGTTTGAAATGTCAGTCTGGATTACATATCATTAGCTCATTAAATGTCATCCTTACAGAAAGAGATCGGCACAAACCGAGTTCAGAGAAATCACAGCAGCTTAAAAAGCCAAACTGTGGTTATATCTCAATTTCTTACATTTGGGTTACAAGACGTCCCTGTTTTCTGGGGACAGTCCTGGTTTTTGGCGTTCTGTCCCTGACTGGATCTGTCCCCAGAAATGTCTCAGTTTTTCCAGAGCGATCAAATCAGCCCGCATAGTGAAATATTAAATGGCAAGAAACTTGGCCCGAGCAGCGAACTCTGCCATGTGCTGTTTATTTTGACCAACAGGGTGGCTGCTCGCTATAGCAGCTTCAATACATTTGTCTTCCTTCACTAATTATTTGGGCAGACCAGTTTTGCCATTTAAGAACTGGACCAGGCAATTGAAGTTTTATCATAAGTTTTGTTATAAACTTCAAGGTAAAGCACATACTATTTATATTATAAAGTTATATTGTTATGAATAACAGGTTCTGGATTTGGCCTTCATAATGTAGGAATTCCTGCACAGACCACACAAACTATAGCATGCTGGTGAAAAGTAGTCAAATTAATCCCAGCAGATGAACAAATAAAATCAACAATTTTATAATTGTATTGGACTGTAAAACCAAACAGTGTGATAATCTTTCAGTGTGATCAACGTAATATTCACACACTAAAGGAAGCTCCTTCTCCTATATTTGCTAATTTGTTGTTTTAACATATGCCTGAAATAAATTTCAAAAAATAATTTGACATTAATAAATTGCTTAAATCTTCACTGTAAGAGATTATTTGGTTGAACTTCAGAAGTGAGTTCATTTAAAACTAAATTTTGATTATAAAATAATAATTTTAATAAAAAAAGTATAGTAAATAACATTTTCCATCATAATTGTAACACTTCCAGTCTCTTCAATCCATGTGATATGCTAAACAGTTCTATTTATTTTATGGGTGGGTACAGTGAACTAACAGACCCAGAGTGGTTTGCAACTTTGTCTTGAAAGGCGTAACAGGATGTTGGATGTTGGGGGTGCGTGTGTGTGTGAGTGACAAGCAAACACACTGGCAGCCAAAAGTTTGCTCTTATGGAAAGAAATTGGTACTTTTATTCACCAAAGTTGCATTCAACCGATCATAATGTATAGTCAGGATATTAATAACTTGGAAAAATTACTATTACAATGAGATTTTTAGACTTAAAGAGTTCTCATCAAAAAATCCTCCACGTGCAGCAATGACAGCTTTGCAGATCCTTGGCATTTTAGCTGTCAGTTTGTCCAGACACTCAGGTGACATTTCACCCCACACTTCCTGAAGCACTTGCCATAGATGTGTCTGTCTCGTTGGGCACTTCTCACGCACCTTACAGTCTAGCTGATCCCACAAAATCTCAATGGGATAAGATCCATAATTCTCCTTTTCAATTGTCTGTTGTCCAATGCATTTGCTGCTTTGCCCACTACAACCTTTTCTTTTTGTTTTTCTATTTCAAAAGTGGCTTTTTCTTTGCAATTCCCATAAGGCCTGCACCCCTGAGTCTTCTCTTTACTGTTATACATGAAACTGGTGTTGAGTGGGTAGAATTAAATGAAGCTGTCAGTTGAGGACATGTGAAGTGTCCATTTCTCAAACTGGAGACTCTGATGTACTGAATGTACAGGTGCGTATGTACGTAAACACACATACATGCATACAACAGTTAGTTCCAGTCCTCAAATCTGATCAGTCTCACACCATCACCATTTTTGTGTGTAATATGAGCCAGTTGGTGACATGAAGTAAGTGTCAGTCAGTGTTTATATTCAACCGCACTCTGTGACTGCTTGTATTACTACTACAATACTAAAGCTAGGAAATAGCTTTAAATGGCTTTAAACAAACAACTTCAGCATTATGGCTCATCACAGTTGAGAGATACAACAGACTGATTAATTACATACACTCAAGGGGCTTATCTCTTACCTGAGTTTCGACATTTGGATACATACTGTTCAAAATGGCAGAGGAGATTGCGGTTTCTATAGTGAATGACTCTTGCGCACCAGCTACCGCAAAATAGGGAGGAATGCCCCACATGGACTGTTATATTCCTCTTAGAAAATAGGATGAATTTCACTAAAATTACATTATCTTCAGAAAACTGACTAACCGACTGCAGCATCATCAACCGGTGATTGCACACACTCTGTATCTCTTTCACTCACACACCCCTAATTGTTTCTCCAATAACATGTTAGAAACAGCCCAAGCTGGGATACTTCTAAAGTTACGTTTTTGAGATGCTTGGATGCATCATTTGGTTTGAACCAGCAATAGCAGATTCTAATCGGTCACGTAAGAAAGCAGTTCCATGCTCAAAAGCGTTTATCACCGTACTCTTTATGACCTACTTCCTATTTTTTTATAAATATGCTTGCTCTGCATCTATAGCCAGAGGTTTGTTTTCTGCAGTGGTATCAGCCCATGTTAATGTGTTGGCATTCTAGACAATGTCTGCTGGAAATCTTTTATTGACATTTGGATCAAGTTCAAGTGTTTACACTCCTATAGCTCAGTCAGTTCTCAAAAACCCATCTGGTCTGTTTCCTAGGAGTGTTAAATGGACATTTTGGATTGAATAACTTGGAATGGTGTTGCTGAAAGGGGCATTGTGTTTTCCAACTTGCATTAAAATGGTCCTGTCATAAGGAATACAATTTTCATTGACATTTTGACATATAAAAGGCCATTGTACTTTTAAAGAAACATACTGTAAGTTTCAGAACTAAACTTCCTCCCCAATGCAAAAACAAAAAAATAAATCCGCTTTTAAAAAAAAAAAAAATATATAAGCTGCAAAAATTCTCTGTGGTTTTCCTACGTCACTTGGGGGCTCATTCAATTATGACCGCCTCGACAACATAGACATCAACGCCTACTTTTACATCATCGCACCCTTAACCCCGCTCACTGGGGCTCAGTCGGTAAACAGAGACAGCATGACCGTTAGGTCCAGTGGCCTAGTATTCTTGCATACCAAAGGGGACTTACATGGGATACCTTCTTGTGAATCCGAATCAGAATGAGCTTTATTGCCAAGTATGCTTATGCACACAAGGAATTTGTCATGGTGACCGACGCTTCCAGTGCAAAGAGAATGCAACTAATATGCAAACATATACATTTAAACACATATACATAGTGACATAAAAAAAATGAGATATATATCTTATTTTTGAGCAATAAAGTTATGAATATTTTATATACAGTTATGTGCTGGTGATGTAATGTATTGAAGAGGTAGAACATGTTAAAAAATATAAATTGAATATTGTGTGTGTGTGTGTGTGTGTGTGTGTGTGTGTGTGTGTGTGTGTGTGTACACACCTAAAGGATTATTAGGAACACCTGTTCAATTTCTCATTAATGCAATTATCTAATCAACCAATCACATGGCAGTTGCTTCAATGCATTTAGGGGTGTGGTCCTGGTCAAGACAATCTCCTGAACTCCAAACTGAATGTCAGAATGGGAAAGAAAGGTGATGTAAGCAATTTTGAGCGTGGCATGGTTGTTGGTGCCAGACGGGCCGGTCTGAGTATTTCACAATCTGCTCAGTTACTGGGATTTTCATGCACAACCATTTCTAGGGTTTACAAAGAATGGTGTGAAAAGGGAAAAACATCCAGTATGCGGCAGTCCTGTGGGCAAAAATGCCTTGTTGATGCTACAGGTCAGAGGAGAATGGGCGGACTGATTCAAGCTGACAGAAGAGCAACTTTGCCTGAAATAACCGCTCGTTACAACTGAGGTATGCAGCAAAGCATTTGTGAAGCCACAACATGCACAACCTTGAGGCGGATGGGCTACAACAGCAGAAGACTCCACCGGGTACCACTCATCTCCACTACAAATAGGAAAAAGAGGCTACAATTTGCAAGAGCTCACCAAAATTGGACAGTTGAAGACTGGAAAAATGTTGCCTGGTCTGATGAGTCTTGATTTCTGTTGAGACAGTCAGATGGTAGAGTCAGAATTTGGTGTAAACAGAATGAGAACATGGATCCATCATGCCTTGTTACCACTGTGCAGGCTGGTGGTGGTGGTGTAATGGTGTGGGGGATGTTTTCTTGGCACACTTTAGGCCCCTTAGTGCCAATTGGGCATCGTTTAAATGCCACGGCCTACCTGAGCATTGTTTCTGACCATGTCCATCCCTTTATGGCCACCATGTACCCATCCTCTGATGGCTACTTCCAGCAGGATAATGCACCATGTCACAAAGCTCGAATCATTTCAAATTGGTTTCTTGAACATGACAATGAGTTCACTGTACTAAAATGGCCCCCACAGTCACTAAAATGGCCCCCACAGTCACAATAGAGCATCTTTGGGATGTGTAGAACGGGAGCTTCGTGCCCTGGATGTGCATCCCACAAATCTCCATCAACTGCAAGATGCTATCCTATCAATATGGGCCAACATTTCTAAAGAATGCTTTCAGCACCTTGTTGAATCAATGCCACGTAGAATTAAGGCAGTGCTGAAGGCGAAAGGGGGTCAAACACAGTATTAGTATGGTGTTCCTAATAATCCTTTAGGTGAGTGTATATATAAGTAGGAATGGATGGATTGAATATTGCACATGGTTGTGTTGACAAAAAGAAAAGCATTTGGAGGCAGTTTAACTGTTCATGAGGTGGAAGGCCTGAGGGGAAAAAACAGTTTCTGTGACTGGCTGATCTGGTGCTCTGTAGCGCTAACCAGGGATGTAGTGGAGGCTAAACGCACGTAAACGCCGTTTACGCACCTCCCAAAATTCGGAAATAGCGTTTACCCACCTCCAAAGTGGGTTTATCCACCTCTAAATTGCGTTTATCCACCTCTAAATAGATAGTTCCTAAGCCATTTTAAATTAAGCTTATGTCGTTTTAGTTTCATATTGTTCATTATTAGTTTCATAGGTTGTTAAACCTAAGACGAAGTCTTTCATAATGCGCTGCTGCCAGTGTTTCCCATGCGCGTGCATCGATATTGACTACTACCAGCTATATACAGCGTGCTGACCTCAAAAATCCAGCTGTATTCTAACAATAACTTGGCTCTCCTTATTAGCTAGGCTCCTTGCATGCTGGCTAATAAGTAGTAACTGACAGTGCTGTGTTGGACAGATTTATGCAGTGGTGTTCCATGACGGAGAGAGAGCGCGAGAGGTACGGGTGAGAGAGAGAGAGGGACGAGCGAGAGGTAGCCTAGTGCTGCGCGAATGCACTACGGCTCTCTGCAATCAAATACGATTTTAAATAGGCTTAGTAAAAAATAAATCGAAAATCAATGTGTGGCGGTCAGCGTTGATATTGTGGCGGCAATGAACGTATGGGAAACCCTGGCTGCATTAGGCCTACTGTCAGTATTGACCAATCAGCAGGAAGCAGCAGACTGCATCAAGATTCATCCGTCACTCACTAGCCCAAACGATTAAAATAAAAATATGTGGCACCAGATTCATTCTTCTGTCGTTAATCTGCACTATTTTACTATTTAAACTATTTTGATAATCAATTAGTCGGGTTGAGTCATTTTTTTTAAGACAAAAGTAAAAAATTCTTTGATTCCAGTTTGTTAAATGTGAATATGTTCTAGTGTCTTCTCTCCTCTGTGACAGTAAACTGAATATCTTTGAGTTGTGGACAAAACGAGACATTTGAGGACGTCATCCTCCTGGGCTTTTGGGAAACACTGATCCACATTGTTCTGACATATTATAGACCAAACAACTAATTGATTAATCGAGAAAATATTCAACAGATTAATCGACTATGAAAATAATCCCAAATCCCTAATCATTATGTACAAGTGCATTGCATTGGAAGCCCTGGATATAAGCCTCCCTCTCTATCTCTCTTAAATATTTTTGTTCTCTCTGTTTTGTCATTTAGTAAACTTTATAGATTTCAACCATATTATTCCTTCTTGGGTCTCTTTAACAAGAACTTAGATTAATGTATGAATTGAATAGTGATTGTGTGACCTATGATGAGGGAACAACCAGTGATACCCTTGGTAGTACCATCAAATGATAGCCTATAGCGATGCCTAATGTGTATCCTGATGACAGTGGCCCACCTTACTGGGTGACCACATCGTGGTCCACCAGAATTTTTTGTTTACCCACCTCTTTTTTTACCACTACACCTCTGGCGCTAACCAGAGGGTGACATCTGTTGTGCCTATCTGAACTATTGTGATTTTTTTGGTATATAAACATCCACTAGACTGACTTCTTTGACCATTTGTAATTTGTGTAATGCTGCTTTTACAAGATAATGTGTCAAGTTATAACTTTTAAAAGCAAACCCCAATTGTGTTTCATAAAGCTGTTTTGACCATAAAAGCATCCTGGACCATTCTTGTTAAATACAACAACAATTCAAAATTGTGCAGATGGGCACAAGTCTTTTATCGTGTGTGTGTGTGTGTGTGTGTGTGTGTGTGTGTGTGTGTGTGTGTGTGTGTGTGTGTGTGTGCTGAGGGGATCATGCATGATCGTTTCATGATGTAAGATGCTAAAAATCCTGAATCAGTTATACATTTTTAACACTCTTCATCTTGAAACCGAAAGTTGCTGTTCAGACTACAGGTTCAGCACATTTTCTTCAACTCTAGCTGAGACACTTTGATTAGTTTTAAAATAAGCAAATGTTTGCAAATATCTTTAACACTTGTAGAATGTGTATTTGTTTTCTTTTAAATGTACTTTGTTTGTTTGACACTGCAGATGTAAACTTGTAGCGATACATTTGTTGAAGTGACATTAAGGAGAAAGGCCACATGGGGGTTGTGGTCCCACCCCTGCCTTAATAAAGCTAGTATTTCAGAAATGTAAAAGAGCTGTTATGTAATAACTCTGCTAGGATAAACTGGATTAACAACATCAAAGCTTGAGGTGTTAGCATTGGAAAAATGTTAATTTGCATAGTATGGTAAAAAAAGCCATAAAACCCTCGTGAGTTGCAAGCAACTTCTAGAATAATCTTATTTAGGTGGCCAACTTTGTTCCCTTCCTCTAGTAGCCAGGCCCCTTTATTAGAAGGATTCATGATTATACCCTGGAGTTATATTTATAAGGTGATTGTAATTTAAAACCCCATTGGCAAAGCCTGCTAAAATAAGAGGGCTCTGATGGCTAGATTTATAGAGGGAACAATATTATCCAGTGATTGACGAACTGTTATCTCATTCAGGGGTGCATTTGGTGGCAAGGTTGAATTGCTACGTCTGTAGGATCTCAGTCTACCGACATCAATGTGTCACATCAGTGTGATGCGAACCTCGGTTGGGTCTCTGCTCAGTGTCTTTCCATCCTCTTCTATCAACTGGGAAAGGAAAAGCTCCTTGAAGGAAAATTATGCTGAATGTCATCACAACATTAAATACATGTTCTCTTACAGTTGACAAGAACAAGTCAAGGACAAGTTCCCGGAATCTGCAGACACCAACAAATGGCCATCCGGATCTGGTACCACCGGAGAGTAAGGCAAGAAGCGTTGAGTATTATAAGACTCTGTGTGAGAAGAAGAACCAGACCATCCAACAGATGGAGAACACTGTCCGATCCAACAACCGCAGGTTTGAGGCTGTTGCTGTTGTCATAAAGCACCTATATGCAGAGGTGAGTTATGAACATCGCTTGTTTATCATTAATCATTCTGCAATGCAGTGATCATGAATAATCAAAGAAGGTTGCATTTTAATCAGTTGTAGAGATCAATTGTCATGTTAAGAGTTAGATACCTTTATGTTGATCTCTTTTCTCAATTTATCCTAAATTTGGACTGTACAGACTGTACTGGTTTACAGTCCTTTTGCATGCATGTGTATTTGTTTGCAGGCAGGCAGTGTAGAGAAGCTTCCTCCTGCTCTGTTTGTTTTGGTGATGTCCTTTTATCAGCTTACCTCAGCTTACCTAATTTACAGCACTTTCCTAATTAACTGGCTCAATGCCACATATTTAACATTTTTCACATTCATTCTGTGTGTGATGCTATTTTATGACCTTCCAAAGTTGTGTCAGTCTTTGCCGTTTCTTCACTTATGTCATGTCACAGGTGAATTTATGTGTATTTAGCCCCTTCATCTCAATGGAAGCAAGTAGCCCAATTTACCTGAATTCACCTTATTATAGACCAAAAGTGGCCAAATGCAACCACCTATAATGCAAAAGTATTGCATAAATGTAAATGTGTGCCATCGGTATATTACCTACAGATTGTATTAAAACAATAGGGTTGTGCTTTACATGGATTTTATTACTGGTAAGAGGTGTTAGGAAGGCAACAATATGCAAGACACCAATGTTCGATAAATAGTTACATTTATTAAAAGTTATAATTGGAATAAACAGTTCTTCCAAGTGATACAGTTGATTAGTAATTCAGTTGACTAACTTGAGGCCGTTTACGTTTCCCATGCAACATGGCACCTTGGCACAGTAATGTAGATTGTGTGGTCACAGGTATCTGTTTGTTGGCATTTTACAACTGTGAACACTGTTCATTCAGTCAGATTTAAGTCTGAACTATCCACTTTATAAATTCATTTAAACAACTTTGTTTTATATTATTATTCACCTTCCACCCTAGTTGTGCTGTATGTGAATGAACTAGGTTTATTTACAATAGCCTATCTGCAGCTATTCCTGACTCTGGACAGTCAATTAATATGAAAGAATACTGCTTTTGACCGTACATGCTTGAATTCTTCAACGTGTTAAAGTAAATGGTAAAAGCACAGTACTTGTGTAGCTTACCTAATAAAATAAGCCATGAGAAATGGAAAAAGCCTAGCTGCAGTTTCTTGTTTCGGTTTATCAAAAACTAAATGTGTATTTGAATTAATTACTGTGCAAAAGAAGTGCATTTTATTTAAGATCAATTTGAGAAACATGCGCTATATTGTATATTGGCTGCTCTTGCAGAATCTTGACCAAGACCAAACTTTAAATATTTATAGACCTTTTATGGTGTAGTTCTATAAATGCTACAACTTAATTATGGTAGTGCATTTTACTGAACTCAATACTATTTTCATTGAAGATTCCCGTTAAAACGAGCCCACACACAACATGATCTGATGTGTAGATTATTGGATAATCCACATGAAGCACAATGTGCATACATCACTTAATGTGCTAGCGATCCTGGATCAGATGACTTCATCGGAAATGATGTAGTATGTTGTCTACTTCATGGAATCATAAATCAACCATTAATCAATATTACGATTCAGATTGCTTCAACCAGAGGTAGAAGTCGTTCAAATACGGGCAGAGAGGAAAGTTCACTCTGTTTACATTATGCCACCAGGAGATGCCGCCAAGTGCATGATAGGGTTGCAGCAGTATACCGATGGAGAATCTCACATGCATGTGCATGCGCGTGTGCATTTACTTTTCTCCTTGTCTGCCTGTCAGACTTGTCAACTTTTTATTTTTTTGGATTTATATTCCTTTCATTTTGGGCATGTCACCTGAAACGGGAAATCTTCACACCTAAGGGTTAAGAGGTGTCAATGCCAGACAGACATAGAACAAATGATAGAATAGGGAAAAGCAATGGTTGAGTTCACTTAAACCAACTGTCTGTCCTATAGGTGTTATTTTACTTATACGACTCATAATTTCAGCCAGTGCCCCTTTGAGAGTTTTCTATATTAATTGCAAACAAATGTTGAAATTTGACCAGTTTGTCCTCTTTCTGTCTGGGTGCCATAACATTTGATGGCAAAAGTTAGATTTGCAGCGTATGAATCTGATTTATGAGTGTAGTTTGATTTTGGGATCACAGTGTCCTGTATTGGAGTCTGTTAAGCATTCATTTACTTAAGAATAGGAGGCTGGGCTTCGCCATGTCTGTGTGAGAATGTACCAGCTGCTGCCTTGATATGGTGAGATGCATACTCGAATGCCAAGTGTAGTGTAGGGTACTGCTTCATATCACTTGTTTGCATTGAACTGTCAATGCACTGTTTGCATTGCCATAATTTCACTAAAAGTGGTCACCCACTTTCCCTGAAGCACTATCATGAATGAATATCTAATATATCTCTTGATAAATTCATATGGGTTAGTACTCTTTTAGATGCAGATTTTTGGTGTGAAATCATTACAAATTGCCACACTGTTTGACTTTTGATACAACCATAGTTATGACTCCATTACTGTTGATTTCATGGTACCTCACTGGTCTGTCAGGCTGTACTTTTAAAGTCAATTTTATAAAAAAATAAAAAGATAGAATTGGCGCACATTTTATTGTAAATGGTCTATTTTGAGGCTGCTATTTTACTTATTTAATGGTCCAGCCTTCAATATATTTGATAACACTTTTACAATAAGGTTCCATTCATAAACATTAGTTAATGCATTATGTATTATGAACTAACAATAAACAATATATTTTTACAGCATTTATTAATCTTTTGTTATTTCATTTGTCACACTGCAAGACCATTTCAAATGGGGAAAAGGCTAATTATTATTTTAAAAATGGTGAAAAACATTCAAAAGAAATGGTGACCAGTCACTGCGCTTGAAATATAAATTTTCCCTCATACATTCACATAATGTTTAACCTTAAATCTTCATTTGTGTGAACATGTGCATACATAATGTAAAATCTCATTGACATGTTATGCATCAACTAATACCTATGTTTATGTAGGTATTGTGCTTCTATTACCATTTAATAATTGTAAATACGGATTTTAGTCAATGAAGCACTACACCGCTTTCCATTAGCAGCAACTCTCATTCCCTGTGGGAAGGTCATTGCATACTTCTCTCCTGTAACATGCACTATTTTACTGTGGCACTCAGTAAAATGGTGATTGTTACAGGAGAGAAGTATGCAATGACCACTCAGTCAGACATGTATCCCCCCCCACACACACTTTATTTGCTCTGCTTGCAGCAGGTGTCTTAAAGTACTGCTTAACAAGCACTGTACAGCTGCCTCCCCCTGTTGCCCTTCTTTTAGATAAAGTACGGTA
This sequence comes from Xyrauchen texanus, assembly GCF_025860055.1. Taxonomy (NCBI): domain Eukaryota; kingdom Metazoa; phylum Chordata; class Actinopteri; order Cypriniformes; family Catostomidae; genus Xyrauchen; species Xyrauchen texanus. The sequence continues at coordinate 29,338,773 of NC_068294.1, read as the reverse complement.
TCCCTTCACCACTGTGAAGGCAAGTGGTTGGAGGAGGCAAGAGCCAATGAGCTTATTCACTCTAATGTAGAGCAAGATAGCAGAGAGAGGAGGTAGAGTGGCAGGGGTTTGTGCATCTGGGCTGCTGTCTTCCTGTATTCTGGACTCAAATCACTGAGACTGCTGATCATGGGCTGCTCTGGCAGCAAAATGTGCCTTAACGCTCCCTGCGCTGGACACAGGGTAAAGACATTAACCTCTCCACAGGGAGCAGGGCGGGATAGATTGGGATTTGAAATGGGATAGCCATAGATGCCTATACAAAGCACGTATAGCCTGTGTCATTGCACAGAAATGAGGGTAAGGAATTACAAATATGATGCTTTTACGAGGTTTGCTTAAATTTGGTATGTTTTTCTGATTTATGCTCTGAATGCTTTGTGTTCTAATGAATGTGTTATAAATGGTAATTAGTTCATAACTGGCTGTAGAATGTCACTCAGCCTGTGTTGTCATTGACCTCGGGGGAAGGGGCATGTTAGGACAGCAGCAGCAGCATGCGCTTTTGAAGCAGCTTTGTATTGGTAAGGGAGTCTTGCAGCATTGCAGCTGTGTGGCTGGCTGTCCTCCACTTTATAAAAACAAAATGCTGGAGTGAGAGAGAAGTGTAATGATTTCATCAGTCTACATCAGACTTGGCTGCATGAGGACAGCGGTTAAACCCATTGTTGATGTCATTTATTTTTAATTAAACCCTTAAAGCACTCACTTATTGTATAGTGGTGTGTAAACCACCTACCTGGGCTGTGGGATGCATGCCCATGCAGATCTGTCACTACCTTATCAAGATAAACAATGATGATTTTCCTCAGTGTCCTCTGGCAAAAAATCTAATTTGGACGTTACATTTGGAAAAGCCATGCTTTTTTTTATTTATTTTTTTATATCCACTATGTGCTTTGTTCAAAGTTAAGTTAAGTTGCAGATGCCTTGGAAATACGTATTGGCAGTACAATTATGATTCATGCTAATAAAGCACATTTAAAGGTTTTATTTTATTTTTGAACTAGTTCTCTTACCCCAGCTAAATATGCAGACAACAAATAAGCCATTAGTTGGCTGACTTCCACAAGTGTAAACACTGGTTCTGTGGCACTATCAAAATATTGCTCTGTTTGCTTGAGCATCTGTCCCACTCGACACCACAGCATTGGCTCAACCAGTGTTTGGCTACTCGATGGCAGATGGGGGAGTGTTCAGGAAACCTGTTTAAAAACAGTAAAAATAAATAAATTCTACTAGTGGCACAGAAATTATACCCTTCACCTTTTAAAATGAAATTAATATCTATAATATTCTACCCATCCAGTCCTTTGACTGACAAACACTATTACATTCCTGAAGATGACTTTAGATTGCACTTGGCATTGCCCCACTCTTTGGCAACCTACTTTTTGGCAGATGATATTTCTTGTGAAATCTGTACTGGAGTAATATAATGCATGTGTTGCACTGTGAGATGATGCACACTATTGGACTGATTTACTTTCTGTGTTCCTGCAGCATGAGGAGGTGATGAAGCAGCGCAAGGAACTGTCTCAGGAGCTGGTCACCATGCGTGAGGAGCTGGGTGAGTGTGTATGCAGTATGTGTGAGTCATTTTAGAGAACTGGCTTTCCACTGCCTGCAGAATAGAGAGCGAGATTTTGTAATTAAAGGAATGGTTCACCCAAAAATGAAAATTCTCATCATTTAATAACCCTCATCCCATCCCAGATGTATGACTTTCTTCTGCTGAACACAAACAACAATTTTTAAAAGAATATCTCAGCTCTGTAGGTCCATAAAATACATGTGAATGTGACCAAAATTTTGAAGGTCCAAAAAGCACAAAGGCATCATAAAAGTAATCCATACGACTCCAGTAGTTTAATCCATGTCTTCCAAACTGATCCAATTGATTTTGGGTGAGAACAGCACAATATAAATCCTTTTTCACTTTAAATCTTGAAATCACCAGTGTCCTTGCTGATCATTATTTCAGGATCCATTACACTTCCTAGCACTTTGCCCATGCGTCAAGCACTAGGAATGTGAGTAAATGAGGTTGAGTAAATGAGGTTGAGTAAATGATGATTCCCTTAATTTTATGTAATATATTAATTGCTGATCACAAGTGGTACCGTAATCAAAGGGTTGTACAGTAGGTGTGCTTTTTCTTGCCATAACATGCAGACATCTGTGAGCTTTCAAACTACTTTCATCCTGTGCAGACATATGCACTTTGGCTTCATTTTTATATCCATTTTTCATAATAATAGTGAATTTATCAAAGCATTGAAATAACAAAAGAAGTATGGAAATTATGTAGTGATCAAAAAAGTTAAATCATCATGTAGCCACCTTTTTATCTAGATTACAGCTCTGCACACTCTGGGCATTCTCTCAACCACCTGTGATGTATTGGAGGAGTTTCCACATATGCTTGGCACTTGTTTGCTGCTTTTTCTTCGCTATCTGGTCCAACTCATCCATTTAAAAAAAACTAGTTTTGTAAAAACTACAATTTAATTGTACAAAACTAATTTTAAGCCTTTAATCATACGCCTTTTAGAAAGGTTTTTAAGATCATGTGAAACATCTGAAACGTAGTGTGTCTATGTTCGACTGGTAGTGTTCTGTAATTCACTCACCTAACTCTGAGCATACCCACCAGTAAACAAACTACCCTGTGATGCTAGATATGGAGGATGGACTGTTTGTCTTATTGGTTCTGTCAGAAGGACCCCCTTCCCCTCCCATAGGGTTTATCTGAGACACTCCAGACATCATCTGAAGGCAGCAAAGAGTGGTCCGTCTGTCCTGAAATGTGAAGGACACTGAAGTCATGCTTGTGTCTGCAGACAAGGACATTGCCTGAAATCTGATGTCCCTCAGTCTAGTTGGCAGAGTAACGGGGAGAAATTAATATTAAGTGCAGAGTAAGAGACGGTATTTCCTATAGCAGACATCTGATGCATTGCACAAGCTCAGTTTTCAAGAAGTAATATGAGCTGTGAAATCAAAGGAGTGATATTTGATTTTATGTTCTTTTTTTGACTGAAACTAGAGAAGTGAAACTAGTTAGATCACTTCTTTTGATCTAACCTTACATTTAATAATATTCAGTTGATCAGAGAAAATATATTTTTTTTTTATTATTTGTAAATCCTGCACATGACTGTCCTTAACCATTATAATCACTGCTTGAGCATATTAGCACATTCCAGCAACTCTGACCATGTTTAAGATCCCATATGAATTTGCCAGACCAACTTCTAAAGCGAAAAGTATAGAAGCTTGACACCCATTTCTCAATTTACCCACAGAAAGCTTCAAATATTCTTATATGAACATATTGATGTCCGCATGCTTGCTGTAGTGTGGCATGTTTTTTTGGCATGCACCCATATTTCCCTTTATTAAACAAAAGTGTCTTTTAACACGGGACAACTGCTCTCTGCTCATGAAGCTAGTGCTGTCTTCACTCAAAACCTGCTTGAACTGTTGTGACTAATTGATTTAGCATGTGACTAATATGTCTTGCTGCAGAATGTTAACTTCATTACTGCTACTTTTGGCACTAGTGTTTTTCCTGCAAGATTGGGATTTATTAATGGTGCTTGCTAAAGAAAACTTCATTATTAGGATACTACTGCTAAAACTTGGGGTTAGGGATTTAAACCCAAGCCAGATCCAGGAACGTGAAAATAATTTAGAGGGATAGGCTCTTTTGACTTGGGCCAGTTAGAAACCACATTGGAACATGCTACAAACCACTGAAACACCTAAGCAAACAAGTAGCAATGCCCTGACAACCACCAACCAGTGAATTTGCATAGGCAAACACCATTCACATTTTCTTCCAAAAATGTACAAATCTAGTTCTGTATATTTAGTATCAAATGCTGTCTAGACCAAGAAGAACAGCATCTCCGAATTCTATTCTGTGATGCGGTTTGGGGCTGTTTTGGCAGCAATAGAAGGATCAACACAATATTAGGCAGGTGGTTTTGTGTTTGAGTGCATGCGTGCACGCATTCTGTGATGCTATTCTTCTCACCAAAATGTACAGGGAGTTACCGAAGACTGTCAGTTCAAACCAGTCTGGCCATTCTCTGGTGTCTTCTCTCATCAACAAGGCATTTCCATACACAGAACTGCTGCTCACTGGATGTATTTTTTAAATGTTTTATTTTTGGCACCATTCAGAGTAAATTCTAGAGACTGTTGTGCATAAAAATTGCAGATCAGCAGTTACAAAAATACTCAAACCAGCCCATCTGGCACCTACAATCATGCCACTGTCCAAATCACTGAGATCACATTTTTCACCCATTCTGATTGTTGACGTGAACATTAACTGAATCTCCTGACCCGTATCTGCGTGATTTTATGCACTGCTGCCACACAATTGGCTGATTAGATAATCACATGGATGATATTGGTGCCAAACGGGCTGGATTGAGTATTTCTGTAACTGCTGATCTCCTGGCACACATGGAATTTCCTCAGAATGATGCCAAAAACAAAAAACATCCAGTGAGTGGCAGCTCTGTGGATGGAAACACCTTGTTGATGAGCGAAGTCAACAGAGAATGGCCAGACTGGTTCGAACTGACAAAGTCTACAGTAACTCCGATAACCACTCTGTACAATTGTGGTAAGAATAATAGCATCTACGAATGCTATTCTGAGATGCGTTTGGTGGGACGAGGGGGACTTACACAATATTAGGCAGGTGGTTTTAATTTGTGGTGTGTGTGTGTGTGTGTGTATGTGTGTGTATGTGTGTGTGTGTGTGTGTGTGTGTGTGTGTGTGTGTGTGTGTGTGTGTGTGTGTGTGTGTGTGTGTGTGTGTGTGTGTGTGTGTGTGTGTGTGTGTGTGTGTGTGTATATATATATACACATGCATGCATGCTCAGAATTTTTTCTGACTGTCAAGTTAACCTGTTTGTCTCTTTGGAGAAAAGAAACATCCTCCTCCTACCTGTCTGTTTTTCCACTTGCTCATGTTATTTTGATTATTTATAGGCCATGAGTCGTGCTCTGCATCATAAATATAACCTATAATAGAATTACACTGCAGATTCATAAAATACATAAGGCCATTAGTGAGCTCTGGGTCTAGTTCATCTACTGTGTGTGGATCTGATCCTGTCATTGGGTTTAACTGTCTCATCTAGCCACTACAAGCAACTGTTTAACTATTTTGCTTGTGACTCATATTTAGACTGTCTTAAAATATCAACTTTGTCATTTTCATTGCAGAAGATGGATGATTGGATTGTGTGCTATTGTGAGATATGACCACTTTTCTTTTTTTTTTTTTTTGAGAACAGGAGTTCTTGTGTTATATAGACAAATGCATTTGACCTCAAAGAATTTTGCTAATGCACACTTGGCCCCTTTTATTTCTAGTAGCTGAGGTTCAGTTAACAGATAAGATTAGCAGAACATCTGTGGCTAGTATTGTCCTATACTTTTGAGAAGTGGACAACTATTTTAAATGCTATATTGCATTTTTTTTTTTTTTTTTTTTTTTTTGTTATTATACATGCAGGTTTTATGACCTAATTTATTGAGGGTCTATAGGGAATATTTGTGCTCAAAATGAATTTGTCATACCGCAGACCATGTAAACTGAAGTAATGAAGCCAAAAAGATGGTAAAATTATAATTATTATTTTTTAAATGGTGACAAGTTACATGACCTGAGTCATACACCGATGAACCAAAACATTATGACCACCTGCCTAATATGCTGTTTGTCCTTCACCTGCTGCCAAAACAGTGCCAACCCGCCGAGGCATGGACTCTACAAGACCCCTGAGGGTTTTCCTGTGGTGTCTGTCACCAGACAGGGTCTAGAACTCATCATGTTCCTCAAACCATTCCAGAACAATGTGTGCAGTGTGGCAGGGTGCATTATCCTGCTGAAAGACGCTACTGCCATCAGGGAATACCATTTCCATTTAAGGGATGTACCTGGTCTGCAATGATGTTTAGGTCAGTGGCACATATCAAATTGGTGTCCACATGAATGGCCGGACCTAGGGTTTCCCAGTGGAACATTGGCCTTCGCATCACTCTTCCTCTGCTGACTTGTCATCTTTCCACAGTGTATCCTGGTGCCATCACTTCCCCTGGTAAACTGTGCACACGTACACGGACGTCCACGTGATGTAAAAGAAAATGGGACTCATCGGACAAGACAGCCTACATTGTAGGTGCTTTCAAGGTGGACAGGGGTCATCATGGGCACTCTGACCGGTCTGCAGCTACGCAGCCCTATACGCAGCAGGGTGTGACACACTGAGTGTTGTGAAACATTCCTCCCGTAACATCATTCAACTTTTCTGTGACTTGTGCCACAGTAGACCTTCTGACAGTTCGGATCAGATGGGATAACCTTTGTTGCCCTTGCGCATCAATGAGCTGTGGGTGCCAAACACCATGTCGCCAGTTTTGGTTTGTCCCTCCTCGGACCACTGTCGGTAGGTACTCATCACAGCTGACTGGGAGCACCCCACAAGCTTTGCCATTTTAGAGATGCTCTGACGTAGTCATCTGGCCATAACAATTTGGCCCTTGTCAGAGTCTCTCAGGTCTTTACCCCTACCCATTCCTCCTGCATTCACTACGAGAACGGATTGTTCATTTACCATCTTATCTTCCCAGACCTTGACATGGGGCCTTGTTAGGAGATGATCAACGTGATTTTCTTCACATGTGAGTGGTCATAATATTTTGGCTCATCAGTGTATACTTTCCCTTAAAAATGTAAGTGAAATTAATTTATATGTCAATTTTTAAAGTGGAAGTCAATGGACAATGTTATGCGTCAACTCCCTACATGTATAATATCATCTCAAGAGCAGAGATGGCTGGTTTTGTACTTTGTTATTTCACATTACTGGTCTATATGGATCCTTTTGGACCTGTAGCTCAACTAATAAGGACCATAGGACATCCATGCAAACCAGATATCTTACCCATGCATGGTTCCACCAGACTAGCCCATTATTTTATGAGCTGGATAACTTGACTGCACAGTCATGCACTACAAAGACAGGAGCAGCTGCAACATTCAACTTGACACTTTGTGCATAAACTATATCAGCGCTGTGCAATGTTGTGAAGTGCCATCTGTTTCCAACCATAAGAGGTGGGCAAAGACAGCAAATCCTCATAGGGGAAATATCTGTGACACAATTGCAATTGAGAGCTCATAATGGTGGATTGGGAAACTTTTGTGCATTGCACCACTGTGGATTAAAATCCACAGTGGTGTGTCTTGTGTCAAAGAACTTTCCCTAAATTGTAATTTGACTTGGAGTTTCATGTAACAGTTGACACTGTATTTACAGAACTGCTGGAGATACCATAACTGTAGAGACAACTGGGAATCGTGTAGAATACCTTTGTAATGAATCATAGCATCCAGAGTAGGCAGGGCCTGATGTCAGTGCAGCAAATGGAGTTACAGACATGGATGTCTTGGCCTTTCACATTTTTCCACTGCTGTCTAGATATAGCATATCTATATTTTCATATCTCAAACTGTTATGTTAGATATCAGATGACCTTCTATTTGTCAAGACTGAGGATAGCTGTCATCATGCCACAGCAAAAAAAAAAAGCAAACATCTAGATCAGTGGTTCTCAGTTGGCTTTGCACCAGAACACCGAACCCACCATATAAAAGAATTATCGTACAAAAGTACAAAATAAATGATACATGTACATTGTTACAAATGTACAATTTTGTAAATGCATGAACAATATCGTAACTATTATTTAACATACACATAGAACAAACACTCAGCCAATATTTGTATTTACCATTTTAACAAGTAACAGATTAATTTGCACAAATTCTGGAGTTTGATGGGATGCACAGCATTTGATGTACATCAACAACAAAGGAAAGGGTTTCTCCCTTTTATATGTTGGTATATGCCTAGGTATTTTGATATCCCATCTTTGCACAATTATAGGTTATTTGCATTCAACTTCAGAACAGATCTGGGACTCATCAGCTGAGAACCTCTGGTCTTGGTGGGCTTTAATTGGGTTGATATTGGGTTGATATTTGTTGACTGTATGTATTGAACTTCAAAATGAACTGATCTTTTCCCTAGTGAGCTCTGCTCACTCATGTGAGCGTCTAGAGCACGAGAAGGAGGACCTGCGTGTGGCCTTTGATGGAGTTCTGCAGAAAGTCCAGGAGCAGCACCGCTTGGACCTGGCTGACCTGGAGGAGAGGCTGAAGACCTTCTACTCCACTGAGTGGGAGAAGGTCTACCAGACCTATCAGGAAGAGACTGACAGATGCAAAGCGCAGATGGAGCAACAGGTGTGGAGGACTTTTTCTCTCTCGCTCGTTCTCAAGTGTCCTGACACAATTATGGTTTGATGCACTTTATTGCAGATGTCTTATGTCGTAATAAATGGATGGTTCACCCCCCAAAAAATTCTGTTATTATTTACTCACTCTAATGTCATATGACTGACTTTCTTCAGTGGAACACAAAAGGGGATATTTTAAAAGAGGTCCAATTTGCTCATTTCAATACAATGGCAGTTGTTCGTGACTTACTTTAAAGCTCAAAAGTGACCCAAAAGAATCATAAATGTGGTCCATGCAAGTAAATGTTGTCCATGCAAGTACATTTTTTTTTTTTTACTTTAAAATAACTTTTTGGCTGTTTCTCACCAAAAATGAACAATTTATTTTTATGACACTTTTGGGTAGTTCAGCTAAATCTGTAAACTGCTCCTTTTTTGTTTCCACAGAGGAAAGAATTTAATATGGGTTTAGAACAAAATGATGAAGGTAAACCAATAGTTTTACAAGATCTTTTATGGATACTTTCCCATAAATGTAGTCTCAATGTATGGGTTCAATATTGACCTTTTGAGATGTTTAGATGGGCTTTTGCATAATGATTTTATTTGTAATTTTTTTTAGCTGGAAGAGTTGCGATCAAAACATGAAGCTTTGAAGAAGGAACTGGAAGTCAGCCATATACTGGAGGTGGACCGCCTTAAGCAACAGTTTGAAGAGTCTTTCAAAGGTAAATAATCTTGGGCGTTGCCTTTTCTTCTCCCTCTAAACTAGTTTTTGTATAAATGTTGAAACATTTACTCCAATGTTGAAAGATTGATTATTGTTAATATTCTATTGACTTTAAGAACTCAAACAATCCCATGAAAAGGAATTGCATATTATCAACACAACACTGAAGGAATCAGAAGAAACATTATCTGTAAGTCGGTAACCAAAATCTCCACACAACCATTCCTGTTAACCTTTCTAAATGTTTTTTTTTTTTATTAAAATGTCAAAGGCCTTGTCAAAACTTTACAAAACCTTAAGCTATATGGTAAAATCATTTATTTTTTATATATAAATATATTTCTCACTCAGAGTCAAATTCAGGAGCTTATTACAGAGAATAACACCCTTAAAGAGAAACTGAAGGTTGAGGAGAAGAGAAGGAATGATCTGGGAGAGCAAAGCCAGGTACAGTACCTTAACACTCACAACCATAGCTCCACTGTCAGTCAAAAAGTCTAAAAAAAAAAAAAAAAGAGCCATTGATAGCACTGTTTGCAGTACTAAGCCACACACTTCAACTTTGCTCTAAGTAGATTGTGTATTTTCCATGAATGGCAGGTTAATATTAGACGGGCCTCTATGATAAGTCTTAAGGAGATTCCGGAACTCTCAACATTCTGAAAATGCATGTAAGGGTTTTTAGATAACTAACTTGCATTACGCTTCTATAAATAGTGTGACAATGGCAGCATGGGAAACTTATCACTCACTCACTTGCAGTTCATAAGTGATTCAGAGAGCTTTCCTAACGCTGCAAGCACCTAAACCACACTAAACTATTCAAATACATGACTCATTTAAAACTCTCAAATTTGAACATGGTTAAATGATAAATCAATGATAAATTCTTAACATTGATTCCAGTGAATGAAAGACAGCATATGTTTCCTGATATCTCTCTCTCGCTCATGCTCATTTTTGATGTTGAAGAAGGACTCCCACACCCTTTATTTGGAGCAAGAACTTGAAAGCCTTAAAGTAGTGCTGGACATCAAAAACAAACGGATCCATGAACAGGACATGAAACTCTTGCAGATCAATAAACTGGTGAGCTCAATCATCTGTGTTTCATGAAGCTGTTAATATGATTTAAATCAAATGGCATTAAAGTTTAATTCTAGTTTCTCTCAGTCGGTTTTAATGTTCTACTTTGTGTACCTTCTGATCATTTCTGAAGTGGCAAACATAAATCTATAAAGGAAAAATGCTCACCGAGAGTTTGATTTAATCCTAGATGGAGAGGAATATAAAGTTGGATGAGTGTCTTAAAAAGCTGCAACAAGAAAATGAGGACCTCAAAGCCAGAATGGACAAACATGCTGCTTTGTCGAGGTAGCGTGCTGCATGCTGTCTTACATAAAGTCAAGACACCACATACCTTTCAGAAATGATTGTTCTTAATCCATTGGTCTCACTTATTACTCTTGGGTGTTTTCCCCTGTGGACTTCAGACTTGTAGAAAAGCAAGTCAATTTTGATGCTGCTGGCTATATTTTGACAGTTTAATTACATTTGATTATTGTTTGTGGTCTTGTTGGGTGAGAAAAGGGACGTTTGTTCAGTGCAGCTAAGCTTGGTTCGCCCTGCTTTCTGTGGAACCTTATATTCTTTCATCTTTTAGTGCATCTTCCCAACCTTTTGTCTTATGTACCTTCACAACTCCCTCAGTGAGGCCCAAAGAAACCCATCTTCGATCAAACCAAAAATGTGTTCCTTTTAAACTCATGCTTGATATCATTTAGTGGCCATTTTTTAAATGATTCACATTATCAACAGACTCCAATTTGCTTCATCTCCGTTTGGACACCTGAACTTGTTTTTGTCATTACATATTTTGGCAGCTCTGGTGGCAATTATAGAAAAACTGTCTAACTGCAAATTTATTCATAAATGAAATCCACCTTGGACATTTAACAAAAGTGAAATACTTTTATTCTACTGACTTGGTTTAGGGTTTTTGTTCAAAACCAAGACCAAAATTTCTGGCTATAATTTGTCCTAGAGCTTTTAAGCTACATACACAAACTTGGTATAGACCAAGTCAGACAACATCAAGGTTTCTTTTGACAAACTTTACCTATCTAGTCATCACTGAAGCTAACAAGTACAAAATATCATCCAGATGTCATTCATTCTCACAAATTGACAACCAATACATTCTATTTTGTTTTCGTTCCTAAAAAGAAACTGACAAAATCATTAGATTAATCATGATTTGTTATTTTAACCTATTGACAGCCCTAATATTTAAGACATCATTTGTTTAATTGCTTTAATTATGGATATCCCGATACCATTTTGTTTTTACTGATACTTCCTTTTAGTACTCGCTGATACGAGTCTTTTTTATATGTCTATATATATATATATATATATATATATATATATATATATATATATATTTATTTATTTATTTATTTTTATTTTTATTCCATATCAACAATTTTTCACATTTATCAAAATGGTGTTTATATAAAAAGTATAATTGTTTTTTTTTTATCAAAGGAAGTGCTTTTATACAGAACAACACAATCTAAAATGCAACATTTGAGTTATATTTTGTCAAATAAAGTGCTGAATAACAGAGCATCACATGTGAGATATTGCTTTAATACAATTACTATTGGTTTATTAGTAGTAGTAGCTGTAGTAATATTAAAGTGAATATTACTTAACTATTCAGTAGTGATATATTTCTGTCGTAATTTCTATTTTTATTTTTTTTTATTTTGAAGTGCTTCTGTGTTGTGATGGTAAATATGGTAAATACAGCTATTTAATTAAATATGTGAAAATTATTGTTTCTCCCACATGCTTACGGAGTTGCACTTGGGTACATTGATCTGCAATCCCTTTCTGGTAGATGAGATTGCATACCCTCTGCAGTATTATTCAATATACAGTCTATTAGTAATATGTACAGTCTACATATGATGACAGGTGTTTGTGTAAATGTAATATGGATCCCTCAAAAAAAAAAAAATGTATGTGCCTTGCGCTACAAAGTGAATTTGCACACTGTTCACTCTCATCTGCTACAAACAGTGCACACAATGCTCATTAGTGTTTTCCGTCTATGAGCCAAGGCTAAGTTTTAATATGACACTATCTCCACACAATCACAAGTGCTCACATTTGAAACGTGCAGCACAATCAAACAATTAATATAATTCAGTTTTAGTGGCTAAATAATCTCACTAGGACATATAGTGATTTTATTTGTGCACTGAATGTTTTTACAATGATATTCGCATGTTAGATGGTATTGTTTTTTGGTATCGGAGCATTTTTATGAGCACGAGTACAAGGACATGAGTGCTGGATCGGACCCCGATTTCAATACCAGTAACATATTGGGACATCCCTAGCTTTATCAAAGCAAAATCTAAATCTTTTCAAGTGCCACCTGGAACCTGTTAAGTGCACGTTCCCCTGGTTTGGAATCAATGTTAATAGTGATCGTGATATTGTCTAATCTTATCAAGTTTACCTGAGTTTACTGCCTTGTTTGTTTCAGACAACTGTCCACAGAGCAGGCAGTTCTGCATGAAACTCTCCAGAAAGAGTCCAAAGTGAACAAACGACTGTCTATGGAAAATGAAGAGCTGCTCTGGAAGCTTCACAACGGTGATCTTAGCAGCCCACGTAAGGTCTCCCCTTCACCCTCTCTGACTCTACAGTCACCGCGCAACTCTGGGATGTTTTCCAGCCCTCCCATCTCGCCCAGATAACAATGGCTTTCAGCTTCCAGGAAGAATCTTCAAGGACTTTTCAACGGACCGAACACTTCCTGCATGCTGAAGCTGATATTAACTGTTGGTCTGGACCATTTCAATGGCTGAAAGCCTCTCTAAAATGGAATTGACTCTCAACTCATGAACAGATGACTTCAAATAAAAGATAAAAAAAAACTGAACACAAAATTGCACAGAAGCACTTACTAATGAGGCCACGTTTGTACTGTTTGTTGCCTTTGATGTCTGACTGTGGAGCAAAAAAGGAATATCTCAGGGCTTAAGTTTTTCCTCCTTATATATAATTATTATTTTTAAGACTTTTTGACCCATTATTGTCTTGAATGGGTCTCTCTGTAGAGAACTGACATCAAAATCCATGAATTGAAGAACTTTGTCAAGTTATAAAGCTTTAAAACCAGACACCTTTTAAGTTTACCTGCATATTTTAGGATGTATCTTGGCTCTGGGACGAATGGAAATTTCTCCGATGTTTGACTTTGGACCTCAGGTTTCAGGAGAACAATATGAGCTTTTTAAGGAAGCACTTCATAGATCTATCAACTCCATAAACCGATGCAGTCCAGTGCATATACTCGACTGATTAAACTGATCTGAACCAGGTGTTATCAAAACCATATGCAACACATTTGTGTCTAGTTTTCTGTATAATTTCTTTCTTTGAATTGTATATGAGGAATTTGTTCAACTTTTTATTTTGTCCATGAAAACTTGTAGCCTGTTATGTCATGCAGTTCAAGAGCTCCTTGAAGGCATCTGATGCATGTTTCATCACCGTTGAAATGCCCTCTAATTATATGCTTGATTGGTGAGCTTTTATTAAATGATTGATTGCAGAATGAATTCTCCTGAGTTTATCAGAAAGCTTGCATTTTCATAACATCTGTATTGACTATTAAAATGGGATGAATTATCTATTTCTTAAATTTCTTGGCAATCAGAAATTAATTAATCACGGTATGCTGTTGAAATGATGACTGAAAGCATGTATTATTGGGAATCTGTGTTTTTTTTTTTTTTTCACAACAATTTGTTTCAATAAGGGATTTTGGTGTGATTGAGCCCTGGAGGACAGATTTAAGTTTTTATTTGTATTATTATTTTTATTTCTATGTTTATGTCTGATCATGAGACCCATGTAAATATCTGACTGAGCATTTTTCAATGGCCCCAAGAGCACCCTTACTGTCTGAAACCCTCCACTGCAGCTTTAAATTCATGCAAGTTTTTTTTTTTTTTTTTAAATGTATTCACTGTGTGGATGTTGGTGTGAAACTGAAACTCTTGAAAATATGCAATTAATAAAGTCATATGTTGAAATTCAAATCTGAAGTGTGGAATTATTTTTACCAATAGCAAACACGAGGGTGTTCTGGAAACCTATTTGGAAAAAAATCCTTATTTTTGCAATTCCCTTTGGCAAAAATTACTTCATCTTTAAAATCCACCTTGCAGTTTTTGTATTTGTCACACCGTTTTGTGTTTATAATGTAAAACATACATATATTTTGTATTCTTGGTTCCTAGGTCTTTCCCTTATAAGGGCAAATTCTACTGAAACTTATTCTTGAATAGCTAGAAATTCAATAACTGAAAAGTAAAGACTGGTGTGAGAGGAGAAACATGCTTTGACTATGTCGCACTGAATAAGCACTGGGCTCCCACTGCACATTCCACATAAGGAGTCCATTAAAGCAAAGCACAAAGCCTTCACGCTCCTCAGCAATATTTCATGGTAATGAAAGGTAGTACAGAAAAGTCATCTTAGACCTTAACACCTTCCATTTTGTTGGGTTAATGTGATTGAAATATGCAGATGTAGTCACAATACCACAGACGACCAATTCCTCCAAAACCTTTTGTACTCCTAAAATACAGTTAATAGAACAAACAATATATAGTACTGAATAACAACCTAACAAGGTACTCTCAGTATCTTCATTAAGCTACATTCATTTTAAATGTCATTTTTAAAAAATAAGCTATTTGTTTCTAACACATAAAATGGATTTTGAATGGTTAAAATTTGAATCAAACAGCATAAAGCCTGAAATGTGAACGTCTAGCTCAGCACATTGTATAATCTTTGTTTTTCTTCCTTGTCTTCTGAGGATAAATTATTGATCCGACTTCACTGATGTTGCCACCGATGTCTCTCCGTGCTTATTTTTGGTGCTGCAGATGTACTTTCCAAAGTCAATTGTTTCAGCATCATCCACAATCATGACACTTTGGGAGATGCGTGTGGTGTGTCCCACACCTCGGTTTATCAACCTCCAGGAGTCGTGAATGATCACTGGCCTCTGACCCTGAAACAGACATATTTAGGATGTTACAGTAGTGTTAAGTAGAGGTTACACAAACAAAATTTTGTCAGTCATAACCTGGAATGAGATTCTACTTTGAATCTACTAAGAATTCAAAGACACTTTTGTGTTTAAAACAACTAGATTACATCTATTTGACCTTACAGTCGGGAGTACATTTTCTCACCTCTGTTTCACCCCAGGGTGTAAGGCCAATATGGATAAGGACTGCCCACTGAATGCCTATAAAATACAATGTATGTCTCCCTAAGTTAGACTTGATGACTACACATTCTGACATGTAGACTGATTCTCCTGATCTTCTACAATAAAGAATCCTGCTGATGCTGTACTCAAGTCTCCTGGTCTTCTCTGAGAGATTCCAACAGCCACCCATCAAAAACATTGTGTTGTTATAATTACATCTTCAACTATAATCGAATCAATCCCAAATCAGTAGCACACCTGAGCATACCAGGGGAAAAGAATGATGTTCCACTTGCCTGGCCAGGATACCTCCAGCTGAAGCTCACATTCATCTCAGGTTCACCTAGAACTGTGCATGTAAGATTAAAGATATCTCCCCCGCTTACTGTATTTGAAGAAGCCTCAATAGTTGCAAAAGGGGGACCACTAGGCACTATGAAGGGAAACAAGACAAAAAATACTTTTAAATGCGCACAATGCTACAAAACATCCATCAACAACAACTGCACTAATACGTGAATTAAGGAGTTTTTAGTAGTGAGCTTCGTGCTAACTGGTAATCAGCAGCACCATTGTGTTTTCTCATATGGGTCTCTCTTCTCTTACCCTCCACATAGAGCAGCTGGTACTTAGTGGATATTTGTGGGGTGGTTTTAGTGGTGCTGTTGGCCTTGCAGTAGTAAGCTCCCTTGTGCTCTGGACTGGGGTTTTGGATAATGAAGCCCTTAGTGGGATTGTATAAGATTTGTTTTCCATCTATAGGGATTTCCTCTGGAGGAACCTCCTTGTGCATCGATACTTTGATTTTGGGGTTGGTCACACGACATGGTACGGTAGCCGGCTTGTCAGGCCGTAGATAGATAATCTCAAAATGGATGGCAGAGGGGACAAACAGCTCTTCTTTGTCTAGACATACACACAAGGAAAGAGAGTTAGGCCTTTAGACTGCAAGTATATGGTATACCTGGGTAAATATCTATATATTCTGTAATGTTATGTTACATTACCATGACATAAACCTTTGGAAGTGTAGTGTTAGATGCAGTACCTGTAAAGTATATGTAGGTTTTGGAGGTGGTATCAGCATCCTTTTCACATTCAGAGCCGTCACAGAGCATCACCCAGCAGCTATACTCCCCAGTATCAGCAGCAGAGGGCGATGTCAGAATCAGCTGGCTGTACCTATCATGTTGTTTTATACTGGAGCCAATGAAACAAGAGAATCAGTCAAGTCTTAGACCTGGACCTTGATGATACTGAAAATTAAGGGCTGTTAATTTCCCTGATTTAGCCAAATTGGTCTCATCCAAACAGCCTAAATGAATGGAAAAATTGAAAAGGAAAGTATACCTGAGGCGGTTATCATTGAAGGTGTCCAAATAAGAGGGAAATGCCCAGCCAATCTTTGTTCCTTTGCATCTCAGTTCCAATGTTTTTCCAGGATTTAATGAAAGGGTCTCGCCAAGTCTAAGAAAACGGCCTTTATCCAGAACCTGGGTGAGAATAGATTGGCCCTTGCTTTCTGCCTCCTTTTCTTTCACTTTGGGGTAGCGAGTTTTCACCCTCTTTCTTCCTGGTCTTATGCGATTCTCACCAGCCTCTTTCTTATGCTTCACCTGCTGGCACACACCTAGGTAAACCAGTAGACTATTAAATGAAGTATATCTCTCAGAAAATTCAACAATAGCTGGTCAGCATAGTCCACCAGCTAGACCAACACCAGACCAGCACTAACCAGTATAAACCAGCCTGGATGACACTGAAATTAATGCTGGTCAAAACTGGTGGAGAGGGAGAGAGAGGGTGGTTCTCCCATCTGGAAAACTGTTCAATATACTTCAGCTCACAGCTGTACAAACAACAAAGCAGGAAATATGCATTTTTTCGCTCTCTATGCAAAAATGCCCAAATCTGAGCAGTCTCTCTGATGTTCAATGACTCTATATTCATTTAAACTCATTTATGCCATATGTGAGAGTAATGAAGTCTACAGGAATGAAATATACACATAATTGAGGAAAATAAATAATTGCGAGTTGCACACAAATTTGCTAGCACTGAATCATAGAGGGTATCCCATATAACAATGTACATTGTCTTTGATTTTTGTTGTAGTCATTTAACCTTGATGTTTCCGTAGAAAAAAATATTTCATGCTCTGCTCTGATTTAACATCTCCTCCCCTTTATGCTCATGTTGTTTCCATTACCACTTATGTCAGCATTGGCACACACCATACAAGTCCCACATCGACAAATCCTCTCAGCTTATTGCAAACCAGAAACTGACAACATTGACTTTCTAAAGGCAGAAGAAACAAAACAAAATAAAATCTGCTCACCATTTTGCAGCTCCAGCCAGAGCAGTGCCAGTGTGCAAAGCAGCCAGAGCTTCATGGTGACTGAAGTGTGTTCCAGCAGCACTAACGGACTGTTCTGATTAGGAACTCTACGACCACTGTCTGAGCCGCTTCCACACATAGAGCTCCATCCTTTGCGGAAAAAAGAGGAATTTTCCCAAACTCCTCCTCTAGTTTCAGTCTGTGAGCTTCATCTTCTTATTTTCTGAAGCCCTCTGCTGGGCTGAAGCAAACTTTTGACCCAGTTATGAACATAAATTTACAGCTCCAGTTAATGTTACTTAAAAGCTATTGTGAGGATAACAACATTTTTGTCCCGAGGACATTTATAGTGTAGCCTTTTAACAGAATGAAATGAAGGGAGACTATATTTTGTGTACGACACACAAAATATAAAATATAAAATTTTGTTGCATAAAACTGATTAACACAAACATGAATTTTGACTTGCTCCACCTTTTCTTAAAAAATGAAAAGCAAAAATATGGTTACTGTGAGGTGTTTCCAATTAAAGTGTCTGTAAACTATAAAATACTATTTCAAATGTATAGCCACAAGAGGTAAACAATACATGTTAACATAATTTTAGTGTCATAAAATCGCTTACTACCTTTTTTTGTAAAGTTATTGCCTATTTCGCAACTTCGTCGCCATGACGATGAAATGTCAACAAACTCTAAAGCCCTACCACGTGTGTAAAAAATAATTTAAACAACTTTACAGCTCAAATAATACATGAGTTTTAACCGAAGAATTAATGTAAGTGCTTTTATAAAATTATAAGCTTCACATTTCGTCTACCCTCCAATAATGGGTCTCATTCACATCCATTGTTGGTGCCTATATCTGTAACTTACAATTTTGCTACTTAATTTGCTTTTAGAAAAAGGAGAGCCATAATCAACATTATGCCACAAATGCTGTCGATTGAGCTTATCTTGTATTAAAATCGGAATATTCATTTCAGTAAGCTATCCCTTTGGGGACAATGCGGGTATTATTTGTTTTGGCTGATTATTGAAAGGTAATGCTTAAATCGAATTTTTTGCTGTGCAAATTGCTTAATACAACAGTTTATATCCATTACTTAGTCAGTGTCATTGTACTTGTTATGTAATATTCAAGCTCCAGACGTAATTCTTTACAAAAATGTGGAAAACGTGCTTAAAAGGGAGGTGAGAAAACTTTTATTGGTTTGTATGCAACCAATTTATAAAAATGGCATAATCCTTGAAATGCACCAGACCCCTGTAATATAATAATTGATGTACATTTTCTTAATGACACAAAACAAACTTTGAAAATGTGCACAAATCCAAAGATCCTGCATTCCATTATTCAATTGCACTGCAATTTACGACTCTGAGCGTTTTGAGCAAGTAAACACTTCAGAACTTGTAGACTGAAGAAACTTTTTCAAATGACCAGGTTCAAGTTAGACCACCTCTGTCTTCTAGCATCACTAGTGCATCAAAAAAATTGCTGTTGACAACATTGAACCATGTAGTGTATAGACTGAGATGATAACAGAATACCGGAGTGCAAGCCAACATTTTCAAACTTTTGAAGATGTAAAACCATGTGCACAAACTTGTTGATGGTTCAAATTGTTTATCAAATAAGTTCCTAAAAAAGTAGCTAATTGAAGAGTAAAAAAAAAAAAAGATTCTTAAAAGAAAACAAAGTGAGCAATGGATAATTTTACAACATGACTTTTTAAAACATTCATTACATATCTTCTTCCTCATCAAGATAATCAGACCTTTCGGTTGAGTAAAACAGGTTGACCTATGAACTCTGAACATTACAGTATATGCCTGTCAGAAATTCAGAAACACATGTAATATGTAGAGTTATAGAGTGAAGACAAATGCAGTATAATCAGAATACAAGTTACAAGTAGCCTTACATGAGCAACTTAATATCTCTGGCACTTAAAATAAGATCTAGTCAATTGAATTAATTATATAACTGAGAAGTAAACACTTGAGGTGATTTAAAAAAAACAATAAAGGACTTAGCTATTCTGTGATGATGGGCATTCACCAATATCTGCACTGCATAGCTTTTCCCAAAAATCGAATCAATGTTTCACAGTTATTTGGTTAATTGACTTTTCTTTTTTTTTTTTGTCTTTATTATTAGTATTATTATTTAACTAACTAACAGTAGACGTAAACCTTTCTGTGGAAGTCTTAATACTTTTACTCATTAGACAATCAAGTATGTTTTGTGAATATGTTTTCCCTTTCTCCTCCAAACACATTTCAATGCAAATTGCCCATTGAATTAAATGTAATACTGATTGTTTATTAAATAATGCAATGTACTGCTAAATTTCTAAGAAGAAGAATCTGAAATTTGGTCACAGTTTGGATTGGTTCAATGTTATTGTTTTGATACATTTTGTAATTATTTTCAAGTATATGCTAAATTATGGGACAGTTCACCCTGTAGTGGTCAAAACATTTATTTTGATAAGAAATTAATGCATATTAAATTGTAATGTGATGTCATTATTAGCAATTAGCAAATTAATTAACTAAATCTATAATGCGTTATATTTTCATTGTCAGATCGATGATCATTTTCAGATCAGTGCGCATCAATTCATTTACACCCCTGATGTCATATTACATGATCTGATCACAGCACATGTGAGAGCGATACAGTGATAAAACATTGTTCATGATGGCAGTGACTGTAAGGCAGAATACACAGAGCTCGATCTTTAAGCCAGTTGGTGAATGCTGTGGAGAACAGCCAGTTACTGTGAGACCATGTCTGCCATATTTTAACATGGGCTAGTCTTCTCCGTGTTAATCAAATACTCCACAGTGCCTTCATTTACAGTCAGCTTCTTTTTCTCCATCACACCAACACAGTTCTGTAGATGCCTCTTGCGTTCAGCACTATGCCAGATCCCATATCCAAAATAGATGAGGAAACCTGTGTATTTATATTAAAGTTAAGATTAATATGAAATTTGTATGCCTATTTCTTACTAACAAATAAATAAATAAATAAATAACAGTATAGCTGGTCACAGCATAAAGTATGTTGTGTTGTGACAACTGGTGTGCTGGTGATCCAACAGGATAGTTAACAAATCTAACAACAAGCAAGACATCATTGGCCACCCATTTCCACCAGTATGAACACCTTGGCTATGTTGGACTACCAGATATACCAGTGGTTCTAAACTGGTTTTGCTTCAGGGCCCAGATTTTACATGGGACATCAAGTTGCACCCCTTAGTATTCAGTTTTGTTTGCGGTTTTAGTGAGTGAGAGAGTGTGTGTGTGTGTGTGTGTGTGTGTGTGAGCGTGTATTTATCACTTTGTGGGGACCAAATGTCCCCATATGGATAGTAAAACCCGAAATTTTTGACCTTGTGGGGACATTTTGTCAGTCCCCATGAGGAAAACAGCTTATAAATCATACTAAATTATGTTTTTTGAAAATGTAAAAATGCAGAAAGTTTTCTGTGAGGGTTAGGTTTAGGGGTAGGGTTAGGTTTAGGGGATAGAATATAAAGTTTGTACAGTATAAAAACCATTATGTCTATGGAAAGTCCCCATAAAACATGGAAACACAACATGTGTGTGTGTGTGTGTGTGTGTGTGTGTGTGTGTGTGTGTGTATGTATACTTAGCTGTAGTTTTGGTTAAAAAGAAGTCAGCTAAGTCTGACAAAACCTCCATTTGAGGACAATTTGGGATGTCCTCATTTGGAAAAACATCCCATTCATACAATAATATTCCTAAAAACGCTTTTATTCTAAAATGTTTCTTCTAAGTTCTAAAAATGTTTTTCAAATTATTTTCTTGTAGGATTAGGGTGTGGGTTTAGGTTAATCTATAGTTATTATTATTGACTTTATATAAAAACAATAGAAGCCTATGTTGTGTCCCCATTTAGATAAGTAACAGTAATTAGCACTTACCTATTGCCATCCAGATGGAGAAACGGATCCATGTGTCTCCGCTAAGCTGAACCATGAGATACACATTGGCAAATATACTCAAAATGGGTAGATAAGGCAACAGAGGAACCTGAAACAAGAAGAAAACACTGCTTTCAGCATCTGCTTGACTGCACTCTGCTCAGCAATCACTAATGAAATGAGCCAAAACACTGTGAATGGAGACTTTTTCAGGCTGAATAACTTTGTTTTCCATGTCAGATAAGGATAACACACAATGCAACCCTAAAGAGGACACTGAGTGCTTTGCAAACAGAGTTATTTTATACAGGCTATTAGCCTAAAACCCTGCACTCTATTGGCAGAATACACATAAGTAACTGTTTGTTTAATATAAGACCCCATGAAATAAAAAAATTGAAAGAAAAGTTGACAAAATGAACCTTTTAAAATGCATATATATACACTTTTAAAATGTACAGTTTTTCAGACCAAAAATGTACATACCAAAAATACTGATGACTCATCTAGCGATACACCTATTTTTATCCAATGAAATGCTCTCAAGCAGAATGGCAATGCCCCTCCCCCTATATGCACCTGAACTAGATTGCAAACTAGAATGGACCTAGTTCATGGCTGTGACATAACTAAAATACCTTTCAAAAAATGAGCTCTTCAATACTTGATTCCTGTTTCAACATGTCAACACAAGAAATCAAACTGCACTCATCAAGCAATTCGCTGTATAGTTAAAGGGATAGTTATCTTATCATTTACTCACCATCATGCCCTCCCAGATGTGTATGACTTTCTTTCTTCTGCTGAACACAGACAAATATTTTTAGACAAATATCTCAGCTCTTTAGGTAGATACAATGTATGTGTATGGTGGCCAGAACTTTGAAGGTCCAAAAAGCACATAAAGGCAGCATAAAATAAATCCATAAGACTCCAGTGGTTAAATCCATGTATTCAGAAGCAATATGATAGATGTGGGTGAGAAAAAGATACATTTTTAAGTCCTTTTTAATTATAAATCTCCACTTTCACTTCTGCATTTCTGCTACTTTTGTTTTTGGCGATTCTTGTGTTTTACTCTTCTTTATAGTAAAAAAGATCTGTTTCTCACCCACACCTATTATATATATATTCTGAATACGAAACACTGGAGTCTTATAGATTACTTTTATGCTGCCTTTATGTGGTTTTTGGAACTTCAAAGTTCTGGCCACTATTCAATTGCATTGTATGTATGCATTCCAGGAGCTGAAATATTCTTCAAAAAATATTTCAAAAAAGTAATAAACATCTGGGATGGCATGAGGGTGAGTAAATGATGGGAGAATATACATTTTTGGGTAAACTATCCCTTTAAGGGTTTGAAAGTGGTTTGAAAGTGGTGTGTTTTTGTACAGAATGTGAATAATTTTTCATTTTATTTCAATTTGTGTTTCAAATATCAGTAATGCTTGATAATGTTCACTTGTATCTCATATGTTGGCTTTGATGGTTTATGATTTGTATGTCCTGTAACAATTGTAACTTTTTGATTGCTCCATAAACTTACATACCATAAATGAAACTTTCTTCCTCGTCTGAGGTTGTCTGCACACCAAAAATATGCACGTAATAAAGATGAACAAGGATGATGCTAAAACCCCCAGGGCCCATGGCTCCATGGCAACAATAGCTTGTCCATAGTATGTGTTGAGCGTGCTTACAACACACACAACAAGAACTGCAGGGGAAAAACAAACATAGATCAGTGTGACTACAGATGTAAACTTTCAGAGCAGATGCCAGATTTTATTTGGAAGCCAAAGGCCACAGATCTATCAAACCAATCTTTAACTACTGCAGTACAAACCTATGATAATAACAGACACATTGACAGCCCCTGATGTCTGTTCAGTGGGCAGCAAAGGAGGGTTGAGGAGAGAGCGTAGGGTTACACCTCTATCCTTTAGCATGTTGAGGTGAGACTCAGACTCCGTCAGTTCAGATTCACCTGCCTCTTCCTTCCCTTCACTGATCCTACACCTCTCAAATGCAGCATCCGGCTGGTATCTGACATGTAAGTGTTGTTGCAAATAACATTGAATTTGTATTTGAAATAGCTGTTTCATGCCATTAGAATAAGAAAACATTATAAATACAATAATCAAATGTGACAGTATACAGAATACAGTCTATGGAGATTATCACAAGAAATTTGCCAATGCTTAAAGATTAAGTGTTAATGTCTCTGCCAATAGGGTCACTAAACCGAATAGCAAAAAACTATGCTCCCAAACTCTGCCTCTGCACATTAAGCTGGGAAAAACATTTCAAAATTATTTAAGTTGTAAAGTTGCAAAGTGACACATGAGTACTAGATGGCAGATAATTTATAGTAAACAGTTTACTATAATTTATTTATTTATTATATTTATTGCAGCAAATTTAATTAAACACACTTGAGTAAAGCCGTTCAGATAATACCATAACAATGTTCACTAACCTGAGGATAAGTACACATGCAGCTACTAAGGAGTATGCCAGCAAGGTTCCAATAGACATCATGTCCACCAACGCTTTCAAGTCAAACAGGAAAGCCATGATAGCTGTTGGTGTGAAACAAAAGCTTATCAGGTGTAG
This sequence comes from Xyrauchen texanus, assembly GCF_025860055.1. Lineage (NCBI taxonomy): Eukaryota > Metazoa > Chordata > Actinopteri > Cypriniformes > Catostomidae > Xyrauchen > Xyrauchen texanus. The sequence goes on along the minus strand of NC_068294.1, from coordinate 29,314,439 downwards.
TAAACTTATTTCAGACTTTCAAAAAATTACTTCATGTACAACAATGAAATTAAACCTAAATGGTTGACTAATGAGGGACATTTGAAGGGCACTTGAAAAGGACTTAATAATGCTGCATAAATTGAATGGCTATTATAAATCAAAATTAAATCTAAGTGAAGTCTAAACATTTATACATATGATACAGGGTTTGGTAACTTTCAAAGCAAATAATGCACTTTGAAATGAATGTAGTACACAGTCCTCTTAAAGAGCCCCTCAAATGATTGATTAAAACACAACTCAATAAATAAAAATATGCAAACACAATGTCACAATCTATAGGAACCTGTATAAATACAATATTTTACATTCAGTGGCCCCAAAGCTATGTGGACTCTTAAAATGCATTAAATGAATTGCATGGATTTATTTGTTTTTAGATTTAATAATTTTTTTTATTTATTTGCTAAATTGACAGAAAGGGAACAGGTGTCTAGTATTGTACAATTTAAAAGCACACTTCTTTTTGTGAAAATTTTGCTTAATAAGTGTGCTTGTACTACTGAAATAAATGCCACAGTTTGATATATTGTTTACTAATGCTATGACAACATTCATATTTGTAATTGAGCTATGACGGTTCCAAATACTTTTTGGGGTCACTGTACAAAAGGGCATGCACGGCTTATTTAATTTTCATACATTTTAAGGTAAATCTACCTATTTAGAAAAATGTGTAACTATGACTGCACTAAAATTGCCTTAATAATCCTAGTGTAAATAAAAGATTATTGGATTTTACTCTACGTGGGGTACTGATTACAGTTTGCAGTTTAATTAAAAGTTAATAAAAAGCATTATCAATACCCAATAGGTCTCTTGATTCTAATCTCTAATCTTTAATCTCAGTATGTGACTGAATAGTGTTTGCATGTTCTGTTGAAAGAAGCTCCAGATCAGATGTGCCCTATGACCTCTAATACAGGTGCTCAATCGTCCCTCACAGCAAGGAGGCACTGTACAGTAACAAACACAACTGCTTTAGGATAAGCCTAACATGTGTAATATGCAGGGGGTTCCTAAACCAAAAACTGTCCCGCTTCCTCACCCCTTAGCTATGCTTCCCCTATGCTCTCTCATTTCTTTAAAAGTCCTCAGAATCCATAAGCATCCACTGAGCTGACCCCTGCTAGCATCAAAGTGCTCTATTTCCACAGCACACACTCTAAGGGAAATATTACGACTCTCCCTGCAGCTGTCAGCAATCCATCACACAAGTGCACCTGACACAGGATTTCAGATATATATAATAAAGTGACTGGGCTTTTTCTGGATGGTAGCAACACAAGAGTGACATCCTTTTATTTTCTTGCCAACTTCAAAAAGCATTCCACATATTGCTTTTGCATGCAATTGATTATTTTTGAATACTACACGCTGCTGTTCAATCCCATATGGAGGGATATAGAAAGAAATTATTATATAAATCAAAAATGTTATAAATAAAAATGTAATAAAATGTGAGCATGAATTAACAAGGCATTATAGCTGTTCATCAATTGCAATTCGAATCGAATTGATTGCATGATATGCCAATTAATTAATCACAATTAATCACATGTATCAACATTTCTGAGAAAGGCCCCCAAATAAAAATAATTCAATATAATAATAATATAATTGTGGCTGTTGTGGATGTTTCCTTGTTAGGTGTCTGTCAGTCGGGTCCTGTCCTGTCCTGTCCTATTCCAGCTCGTCATCTGTCTCCTTTGTCTCCCTGGACTGTGTCTTTTTTTTCCCTCTTTGGGGTAATTTTTGTTTGTTTTTGTTATATTTTTGTTAAAAGCCCTTATCGCTACTCTGCATTTGAGTCCTGCCATTTCCTCAACCCAAACCTGACAAATATTATAATATAATATTCCTAATGATTAAATTATAATATAACAAATTATGCCATGTAATATGTCTTAATGTAATATCATGAACAAAAATAAATATACAATGAAATAAAAAATCCAGTACATCATGAAATGTCGCAATCAATAACATTATTAATTTATTTATGCAAATAAATATTTATGTAAATATTTTTGTTTTTTTTATTGCAGCATTGCATGATGTATTCAACTATTTAATTATATCTGTATTCATTTAGATTTTAGTATCACCACCAGCACCAATAACACACTGAAAGCATGCACCCATCAACAGTGTAATTAAGCAGACACACTGCACCTCCACCAAGCTAACAAAAACAGGATGGCAGGCCAAGCAAGGCCTACCTCGGTCTTAGCTTACCCGCGGTAGTGCCTGCTGCCATAGTGGCAGCCACTGGCGACTGACGCTTACTCACTTTGGAAAGAAATCTGAATAGTATGCCATCTCGCGCCATGGCAAATAGTATACGTGGAAGAGGGAACATGGAACCCAACAGGCTAAAGACAAAAAAGGGGTCATGTTTCAAACAGCTGGAACTCTGGAAGGAAGGAAACATATTAACCACCACTGGCAAGTGTGAAGGAGCAAATCTTTTTAATTATGTTAACCCATTAGTGCTTTTCAAATAGTTAATTAATAGCAGGTATCCCAAACTCTTTGACTAATGAACTTCAGTGACTTAAAAATCATTTTAGAGCTGACCATAAAGAGAAACATGTATATTCACTATAGAAATGCCCATGACTTTTACATGCCTTTTAGCATTTTTATTAATTTCAATGAATTTTCCAGGTCTGAAAATCACAATTATAAAATTCCCTGATATTTCCAGGTTTTCCAGGACTGTGGTAATCCTGTAAGAGATACGTTCATTTTATGTATGGTATTGCACACTTTTTCACATTTGCCTGGTGGAACACATGGGCAGTTTGCACAGCAACCGTGCCTCCAACTCTCACCTGCAACTACACCGGAAGACATTGTGGCAATAAGTGGGGTCTTCGTCTTAGGATTGATTTGGGCTAACACTTTGAAAAGCACCCCATCCTGTGCCATAGCATAGATTACACGTGGCATTGGGAAAATGGAGCCCAGCAGACTGCATGTGAGGCAAAGACATCAGCAGAAGCAACAGGTCAATTAATTACATGCTTCAGAGCTGATCCCAAAGACTTCTTCTGCTGTACAGAGGACTAAATAAACTTTTTTTTTTTTTTTTTTTTTTTTGTCTTTTTAAAATCAACATGAAATACAAATTGCTCCTATATACTATCTTAAAATAAATTCATGGTCTTCTTGTGCACAATTGTATAGTGCACATTTGTCCAAAAAATTTGCCTTTCAAATCATTTATAAAAATGTAACAACTTGCTACACCTTTGAAAGGAATTTTTTGTTTTTCTTGTGACATCACCAATCCCTATTTTTTTATTCGCTCTCTTCCAACTTCCTCTCATAAAAAGACCACTTTTCATAATTCAATCAATTTCTAATGGATTCCCATACTACATTTTATCTTGTTGAAATTCATGTTTCTCTCAGAAATATGTCACAGAAGTAAAATGGGATGTAAACACAGTTTCATGTTGATTTTAAGAAATATAAAAAATATCAGAATATTTTACAGCACATAGCAAAAGAAGCAAATGGGACCAGACATAGAGTTACATCATCCTCATTTTTTCCTGAGAGTTTTGTTTAAGGCCCATAGACTACAGTATCTTGGATTCCTAATATCCAGCAAGGATATTAATGTAAATTAAAATTGGCACTGATCAAAAATCTTCAATGAATGCATTCCAGAACAGTATTAAAGAAAATCCAACAACCATAATGATATAAATTGGATAAAGGATGACTGGATCAAGTCATTCATGTTTCTTTAGGGGGTGTTTCTAGATGCCAAACAATATGTTCTATTTAACTGATTTAGGTCACCAGGAAAAAATAAAACACAAGTCACACAAGTACATTTTGTTCTAAAAGAGAGCAAGTGCAAACCTGATTACAAGTAAAAGCAATGTTCAGTGGCTCTGTTTCAAACAAATCACCATCACAAAATCATTGAAGATGCAAAGCATAGTAATCAATCCACCACAGACCCAACTATTACCAAGAATGGAATTGTGTTTAACTGAATTAACATGTTTATCACATTAGACAAAATGATTGTATTTTGAAATATTACCTTCTGCAATGTTTGATCTCAGCATGCTGCCTCAATATACAATCTTATAAGAAACCTTGGCCAGCAGGACAGCAATGTGAAAGCAAAGCAGGACGTTTACCTGGTTGATAGAGCACAAAGCGATCCTGCAGCCACTACATATTTCGCCGGTCCCCAGCCCACATATTCAAAAGCCATAGGCAGGGGACTCTTCTCATCCAACAGGTAATAAGGCATCATAAGTGTGAGGGCCGCAGACACTCCAAAGTAGGCAAGGAAGCAGACCAGCAGGGAGACGACTATACCAATGGGAATGGCCCTCTGAGGGTTCTTCACCTCCTCACCTGATCTCAATAAAACATTACATCAATTTATTCATCCAGGGTCATACATTCATGTCTGTTTTTGTAATCTGTGATCATAGGCAGGCCCAGATGGAATATGCAAACACAGCTGAGAGAAGAACACTTTTTAGAAACATGCAGGGGTGGGAGATGTGTAGAACTTTATAAATGATGAGCTCTCTAAGGGGCCTCTCACACAAAAATGTGTAATGCGTTAAAAAAAAGGTAGATGCAGTGAAATGAATGGATGCGGAATGCGGGTGTTTCGAGACGAGCTTTTAAAAGTTTACTTTCTCTAAAAACGAATCCTATGTAAACAGCCCTTATTCTGTTCTTTAAGTTTATCTATCATGAGAAAAGCTGTGTTTGAATACCTGTGGTTGCAATGCAGTCAAATCCCACAAAGGCATAAAAGCATGTGGCTGCCCCAGCCAGTGTCCCGCTAAAGCCATAAGGCAAAAAGCCTCCAGCACCATAATCACTGGTAACATTAGCCGTGTGTGAGAGGTTCCTGTAATGAAACATTTTGACGGTTTTGAAATAAATTCATCTTGTTATGATAACCAAAAATTCACACATCAAGCTGGCATCCATCATCCAATAATAAAAAAAAAAAGTTGTCATGTTTAACAGAAGACATATTCTTCACCTTGTGACAATTGTGGCATTTATTAGAGATTCTTCTGACAGATTCCAATTGAGTGAGTCTCCTTTTACGAAACCAGATATAATAACAAACATAAGCACAAGCACGTTTACAGCTGTGAAGATTTTGTTGACCCAAGCTGACTCTTTCACCCCGAAGGACAGAAGACCTGTGGTGGGGGGGGGGGGTACATTTTAGGAAATATGTATGCCAATGTGAGTCATAATTTACTAAATACATAAACACTTAACAATACAGTAAGGTTCCATATTTTATGGTATATTGAAATAACAATGAACAATTTATTTTCTACAGCATTTAATAATCTTAATGTTAATGTTAGTTTGTAATACAGTTTTATACAGTTGTTCATTGTAAGTTATGTTAGGTCATAGTTCATTAACTAATGTTTGCATATACAACTTTTGATTTAAAAATGAATTACTACAGTGTATGTTGAAATGAACATGAACTAAGATTAATAAATGCTGTGAAGTATTGTTCATTGTTAGTTCATGATAACTAATATTGTTAACGAATGTTAAACTTTATTGTAAAGTATTACCAATGCATTCAGGAGTTTGTCTAATTGTACTGGACATAACATTTAATTATCCAAAACAGATCTCAAAGGTTTGCAAAACACTTGCTTCTTATTTCCAGTCTACTGAAATGAACAACAGAATTTTAATAGGACTTTTTTATTTTACCTGACAAAAGTAAGATGAGGCAAACTGCAAAGAAATCAGGGTACTCTGCTAGGCCAGGCAAGCTCATTTTGAAGTACATTTTGCAGAACATCTCAATGTGACCCCCTATGAGCTCATCAAAAGTCCCACTCCAGGCCCGTGCCACACTAGATGTCCCTGTTCCAGTAAAATATCAGTTTGTGTTGGAACAATATATTTTCAAATGATTCAAATTTACTGTATGTCCACAGTGACAAGCTGTATTAAAGGGATAGTTCACTCAAAATGAAAATCATAATTTACTCACCCACATGCTGTCCCAGAAGTGCATGAATTTGTTTCTTCAGCAGAACAAAAACAAATATTTTAGAAGGATATCTCAGCACCGTTTGTCCATACAATGCAAGGGAATGGTGGCCAGAACTTTGAAGGTCCAAAAAGAATATAAAGGCAGCATAAAAATAACCCACAAGACTCCAGTGGTTAAATTCATATCTTCAGTAGCGATATGATAGATGTGGGTGAGAAACAGGTCAATATTTAAGACCTTGTTTAATATCACCATCTTGTTATTTTGTTTTTGGTGATTCACATTCTTTGTGCATATCATCACCTACTGGGCAGGGAGGAGAGTTTATAGTAAGATAAGTAACTTTAAGATTGATCTGTTTCTCACTCACACCTATCATATCACTTCTGAAGACATTGATTTAACCACTGGAGTTGTGTGGATAGCTTTTATGCTGTCTTTATATGCTTTTTGGACTTTTGAAAAAGTTCTGGTCACCATTTACTTGCATTGTATGGACCTACAGAGCTGAGTAATTCTTCTAAAAATCTTTGTTTGTATTCATCTGAAGAAAGAAAGTTATACAAACTGGGATGGCATGAGGGTGAGTAAATGATGAGAGAATTGCATTTTTGGGTGAACTATCCCTTTAACACTGATTGATTGCATTAACACTGATAACCTATTAACAATTAATGTTTACCTATTACATATGACAGAATGAGGTTCCATCCAGTAATGAATGCCCAGAGCTCCCCCACTGTCACATAACTGTACAGATAGGCCGAGCCTGTCTTTGGTACTCGCGCACCAAACTCGGCATAGCAAAGACCGGCCATGACAGATGCTAATGCAGCTATAAGGAAGGACACCACAATGCTGGGGCCAGAATTGCCCTTAGCAACCTCCCCAGCGAGCACATAGACACCGGCCCCAAGTGTACTTCCCACCCCGAGGGCAATGAGATCAACAGTGGAGAGGCAACGGCACAGCTTGGACTCTTCAAGACAGTCCACATTTTTCCTCCTCAAAAGGGAACGGCCAAACGTGAGGCAATGTTTCAGCATTCCTCCTGTGAATAAAAACTGTCCAGAAAATGTTGTATTATATTTTTCAGATAAATAAATCAAGTCAAACTAGCTGTCTTGTGAACTTTTATGTAGATGATTTGATTAACCCTCATAAAAACAGGTTTTAAGAGACACATTTATTCCTTCAGAAAACCCACTCACAGACTCACATCTCAGAATGTTTTTTTTATTAATGTTCTAACAACAATGAATGCAAAATGTACTGTACTACAAGATCATCAGGAGTTAAAATCTAATATCTACAGTTTAAGCAGGTTTAAGCGTTGCCTAGCAAAGAATATTGCAAAAAGCCTGAGGCGACATTGCATAATAGTGGGATAAAATCCTTTCACCTCATTTTGACAGACATAGGTATTTGGCACGTTGTTTTACTGATCAGAGATAACCTTGATCAATTAAACCATTGACAATGGTTTACAAGTTTAAGAGGGCATTCTAAACATTCTACCATGGGCAAAATCTCATCATAAAAAAGCAGTCTCTTTAAACAGCCAGATACTGTGTAGTTGTTGTTGTTTTTGGCAGTGTGCCCATTTGTGGCTCTAAATGAGGTTGTAGACATAGTAGAACTAAAAAGCACAAAGTTGTCTCCATAAAATTACTCTATTGAAATAATATTGTTACACATAAAACAGGCATTTTATAAAAAGTATGGGACATTCTGGTGCATTTAACATAATTACTGGGCATTAGCATTACACTATGTATGCTTACAACCTGTGAAAGGTGTGAAAGAGTCACGCAAACTGAGAATATTAACATGCAAAAGGCTGTATCTATGAGCTGCATGCTCAAGGACGTATCACTCTTTATGAAGCACAACTTGACAAGCAACTCAAGCTGCAGTTACAGCATAACATATTTTACAGTTGAACCCCATTTAATTCTTAGGCTACTTAATGTAATGAGTGAGGAATAAACTATTGGCTATCATTAGAATTACAGTAACATTTTACACACACTCTACACACACACACACACATATATATATATACAAGTTGATATATATGTATATGTAAAAGTGCATGCATATTTAACTTTTTCACACAGTACTTGTCTGCTTTTAGTCTATATTAAGATATCTTCATTTGAACTAATATCATCACAATTTAATTTTACAACTCTTGTAAAATTAACAGTCTTCTGTTCTTGAACAATTCATTATTTATGACTTTGTCAAAAAAAAATAATCTACAAATAATGCATTTGCAAAAAAAGACTTACCACCTGCTGAGACACTGGCAGCTGTGGATGAGTCACTTTTGGGAAAGTAATGCCTTTAACAAAGTTCTTACAGCTTTCCCACTAACACATACACGCCCCCAACACACACACCTCACAGGGATCTCCTGGTTTCTTTAAAAAGCTCACAGATCTCTTAGTACAAGTCAGTCCTTCCCAAGTCTCAAGTTTGCCCCTTCCCTCTAGCTCAAATAACATGCAGACCTCAACTGTACTTTTACTCCCTACTACACTTGTCCTGCCCTCCAGAGGACTAATCTGGCAGCTGCCCCGAAGAGAAGGAGGAGGAGGGGTAGGGGAGATTCAGACTCTGGAAGGCAATTTTTGGAGGCAAAAATCACTATTGTTCATCAGGGTTCATGAAATAAAGAACATTGTGTGTGTGTTATAGGCAAAAGGGACCTTTTTGGTGTCTGATTTGCCTTAAAAAAAAATAAAAAACACACATATGGCTGAGTAAGTCTCTGCTGCCAGTGCACTTACTGGCCACTGATAAATCGTTAAGCCATTGACATTTACAAACATTGAGACATACAGATCTGTTTGACTAGTGCAGTGTGGAAGAGTTGCTAAAAGCATATGCACTGATTAGAGAAAGAAACCTGCAAGGTTAATTACTTTAATGGATGATTGTTTCCCTTATATATAAGCCCATCAGAGCAGGGATACAGGGTCAATGGGCCTCTCCAAAATGACATCATAGCAGTGCTGATATCACAAACCAAATACAGCTTGGGCTGTCTAGGTAAGTACTGAGAGAAATCTATATTTCCAATATTTTTGTTTTCAACAAATGGTCAGTAAAAGGAGGTTAAAATCAAAATGTTGATTGTCAACCTCAGGAGGTCAAAATAAATTCCGAATTGTATATAAGTATACTGTATATATCAATACACTCACTACTCACTTTATTAGGAACAACTGTACACCTACTTATTTATGTGATTATCTAAACTGCCGATTGTGTGGCAGCAGTGCAATGCATAAAATCATGCAGATACGGGTCAAGAGTTTCAGTTAACGTTCACATCAACCATCAGAATGGAGACAAATTTTTATCTCAGTGATTTGGACCGTAACATGATTGTTGGTGCCAAACGGGCTGGTTTTCGAATTTCTGTAACTGCTGATCTCCTGGGATTTTCATGCACAATAGTCTCGAGAGTTTACTCAGAGTTTATATATATATATATATATATATATATATATATATATATATATATATATATATATATACACGTATCAATGTAAATTTTGTTGTTTGGTTTTGCATGTTTACCATAGTTTAAAACAGCTTAATTTGTATGATATTCCAATGTTTTAGCAATGCATATTAAATAAGAATGACAAATAGACAAAATTTATAAAATGTAAAAAACAAACAAAAAAAAACATACAAACTATGTCAGAATGAGTAACATTGTCATTAGATTTATTAAATTACTTATTCAAATTTACCATACATATTTGTTTGAACATTTTTCTTCTTAGGTACCAGGGTTGATGGTTGAACTTATTCAGTCAAAACAACAATATTTCTAAAAAAAAAGATGAGATTATGTACTTTTCAATTCAGAAAACTTGCCATTTTCACTTGCCATGATGTAGTAAGGTCCAAATTATATTTACTCTCTGTAGTCATAATTGTTTGTAACAGAAGGGGAAATAATGTGGTAACAAGGTTGTAAGCAAAATGTAGGACAATTAGTCTTTCTGCAATAGCATTGCTCTATCATGTATCTGGCTGTGAAGTTTTTCCCCTTCAGTTCGTCATCAATTCTAAGCTTGTGTCCATACTTTGTCATTTATTTATCTGAACACCACAGTGAAAGCAAATGCCACCCTTAATGGTTGGGTAAGTAATGGGTAGCACTGCAAGCATTCACACACTAACCAGGGAAACAAATTAGCTGAAATTCCAACAATGTTGTGCATTGGATAGGCCAGCACTGCCACATTCATCAGGTAAAGACAGATCTGGCATGAATTACAAGAAACTAGATCAAAAGCCTGATGCAATGTTAAAAGGACTTCATGCTATATTTGTGAACAGATCACAACCATTTTGATATAATTATGTAAATTGTAGGTTAAATTCATGGTAGCATCCCACAACATAACAATGCATTAAAAAATGACTCAATGGGCAGTTTGAATTAATTGTCAACAGCTCTCACTGTTGCTCTGAAAACCAGAGAGGCCTTTCTTTGAGCATAATATCAAGTCCAAAGAGCAGCTGTGTGCATCTGCCAATGCAGTCCTTCACAGCAGAGAGAACAAAGGTGGACAGGACATTTTGAGAAGTGGGATGAAACTTGTTGAACTGCTTATATTTTAATTTCAAGCTGTCATTTCAGGCCAAGTTTCTCTCTGCCTCTCCACACAACTGATTTAAAGATTCAAGTGTCAATGTCACGCACATGGCCATAATTAATTAATCTAATGTGAAAATGTTGGTTCCAGTGTCAACAGACTGACATCACTACAGCAGAGTTAACACTACTTGCATGTGGACGCCTCACACCACTTAACAGAGCTGTCACCAGGAAATGTACAAGTGACTTGGAATAGCCAACACAGCGGGGGTACAAATCCGAAATGTATAGGACAATCACCTTTCATGTAATTTTTTGATTGTATTTTTCAGATACATAAATCAATTACATTTTTTTTGTTTATTTGTTTATAATATGTATAATATGTTTGTTTATATGTAAATATAATAGTAAAAAGCTTAATATGAAGATATAACATCAGCTCTTAAAACATGAAGAAAACACTCCCAGTAACTGCAAAGCTTAACACAGAAATCGAATGTGTTAAAATCTACCATGACTGTGGAGAAATGTAATGTTTAATATAAAATAGGGACTGGCAAATGACTCCAAATATATTCTACCAGAGCTTTTATTGTGTTTTAATATCTTGTGCATTATTTATAGCTTCTTTTGTTATATTTTATTGGAAACGACCATAAAAATGTTACTTATTGAGTAGTTTCATGCAGTGTCATTATTACAAAATGCATGCAACTATTACAAATATGAACTGCCCTCTCACTCTCTTTATCTAAAAACAAATAACTCTCATGCTATGAACGTCACTTGGTGCTTGCTTTTGTTTTGATAGCGCACAGGGTCCTTAGACTGGCACAGTCCTTAGAGTTCACTTACCTCCCAACTAACCTACAATAAATGACAAAAAAACACAATCTTTCAAATGTTCAGCACAACTGAAGACATGAGAGCCACATGATTTTAATAAAGATCCTTTACTCATTGAAGCATACAGCTGTCTATCAGAAGATTATTAGCAAACGTCTAGACCTGAAATATTCTATGCAGACTTTGTCAGAATTTAATTTCAACAGATCTGGTCCATCTAATAAAGCATCAGCATGGGAAGTTGATCATCACAGTTTTTACTAAGGATAGGATGACAAAATTGAAACAATAAGTATGCAGGTAAGATGACTGTTACATTTATTATATCTTTAGAAAGAAAGCCGGTATTAAAATATAGTACAATGGGGTGAATATGGATATTAATTTATATGACATACATATGACAGATGTTTATATGACTATTATCCACCTTAGTGAGCATAATCGGCCTAAGAATTCAAATCTTTTTTATATTGAATACCAATTCAATGATCGCCTGTGGGCATATTGCGAGATCTACTTAATGCTCTTTTTATTACAAAACTGCTTGATTTGCTTAAATCCTCTTGAGCAGTGATTCTGTGAGAAATGGCCCCAAGGTTTCTTCAGCTTAGTAAATTTTCTGTGCCAACCACACAGCGAGAACACACTGTAAATATATGCAGTTTCCAAAAACATAATTTAGCATAGAAAATGGTTGTTTTTTTTTTCTTTAAGACATATAATAGTATTATTTTGTATGGTATGTTAAGTTTTGCATTTCGAACAGATTTCTCACCACCACTGACATTAGAAATAGTGCCATTAAAATAGTGCTTTTAACCTGAAGGCTGGTGAGCCAATCCCAGGCAGGACTTACCAAGGAACTGAAAACATACTGAATTAGTATTTTGCCACCAAGCAGGGCACTTAACCCGTAGTTGCTCTAGGGTGACTGTCCAAAAAAATCACTATTATAAGAAGGAGAGGAGTAAATTGCTCAATTGCAAACACTGTCTGAAATCAATCAAATCTAGAACATGTCTGCTCATCAAAGGAATGTTTAGAGAGTTCAAACAATGCTTCAAACCTTTATACAATTTTTGACAAATGTAACATTACTTATGTTTGTTTTATGGGTCTCAGTTACAGATAAGATATAGAAAATGAATAAATGCAATTAGTTGTCACATGTTAAGATTCTCTGATAATGTGTGGCAGTGCTTTCCTCTTTTTATTTTCACATTTTAATTTGTTTTATAGCATTTTTCTGCAATATTGGTCAAACTCACACAAAACAGAAGCAACATTACTAGATATAAGTCACATTGAAAAGTTAATGTTAACTTTATGATAAAACAGACAGGTAAAGTTTCAATAATTTCTGTGATTTTATTTGTTAGGGGGAACATATAATAATAATAACAAATATTGTTGTTATTATTAATACTACTACTACTACTACTACTACTACTACTATTATTAATGTTAATAAAAATATTGAATAATAGAGAAATTAAAGGTTAAAAGTTTCGACATACATTTCAGGACCCCAAACATAATAAATATCAATATCAACAGTCTTACACAATGTACATTATGAGTTGTAGTAGGCCTACTCTAATTCGGTAAGCATGAACAAGAAAGGAAATGGCCATAAAATCCATCAATACCAATTTTCATGACATGAGGCAGTTTGCTACAAGTCCAGATGTGTATGTTATATTTTAAGTTTATGATATGGAAAAACGTGTCTTCTAAATGTAGGTTAAAATAATAATAACAATAATAATATGTTTATTTTATATAGCGCCTTTCTTGAACCCAAGGTCACTTTACATGAGAGCAAATACATGAAATACAGCACATGAACAAATAACACATACATTTAAAACCATACTGCATTACTGATTTGCTTGCTGGAGTATCCTATCAGAATGGACCAACACTGTAAAGGTCCTCCATAATAAAAAGTTAAAACAAACCGTGTGATTTAAACCATGCATGGTGATTAGAGGAGAAATGTTCAGTTAGCAAATCAAAGTTCTTGACCATGACCATTTCTCTCTCAACATCAATGCTGTATGTACTGAACAAAGCTGCAATATCAGCTGCCTTAAAAGGCTCACTGATTAACCTGACTAAAAGATTCATGTGACATCACAGCAGTGTCAATATGTATTTTGTAGAGAGAGAGAGAGATGGGAGAGAGTATCAGTGAATGTTCAAATTAAGAGTGACAGTTCAATTGAATATGATATCTAGTTATGAACTGAACTTAATTTAACCTAGATTCATTGAAGAAAATGTTTAGGCCATATTTGTCAATCTAGCTATTCTATACAATTTACCATCATTCTACTGCTGTCATAAAAGGGAAAGGTACCCAAAAATGAAACATTTCTCACCATCATTCCATCCCAGATTTGTATGACTTTCTTTCTACTGCTGACAAAAGATTTTTTACAAATTTCTCAGCTCTGTTGGTCCACACCATGCAAATGTATGGTGGCCAGAACTTTGAAGTTCCAAAAAGCATATAAATGTAGCATAAAAGTAATCTAAATGTCTCCAGTGTTAAAATCCATATCTTTAAAGGGACATGATAAGTGTCGGTGAGTTCAATAATGAAGTCCATTTTAACTATAAATCTCCACTTTCACTTTCACATTCTTCTTCTTTTTATGTTTTTGCCGATTTACATTATCAGGCATATTGCCACCTACTTGGCAGGGAGGAGAATTTATAGTAAAAAAGGACTTTTATATATGTATATATATGTTGTGGCTTACATTTCAACTTCCAACTCATCGGCTTTAGAACCATGCAGCGGTGTCGAGGAACAGCAGCACTGATACAGTATGGTGAATCACTAAAAAAACAGGAGCCATATGCATACGTTTCAACCAGGATTGAAAGCAGCTTTGCGTTTTTATCATACTCTTAAATAATGTGTTCAAATTAACTCAAGAATACATCTTGAATATGACGCTTAGTGTTATTTTATTTCGTTGTTAAATTGTGTTTGCTTCGTAGGCTTGGTCACTAGGGCACATCAGAGTGCCAATGGTAAATGTTCAGCATCCACCCACAGATTCAATATTCATAAAATAAAATATCTTTTAATATTATGTATCTTATAGCTCCATGCATCGCCTCCATTTGCTCGACAATAACAATCTGTGATTTATTAAACTTTATTGCATTCATTCATAAGTGTCAGTGAGAACTCAACTTTGTGTTAATACCAACCCATTGGTGTAGCCATAGTGTCATCATGTCATATGCAAGGAGATTAAATAATATAAAAGCAATAGCTTACATCTGACCATTTTCTTAATATTTTAAAGAAAAATACTGAACTCCAGCCAGGTCTCCTAAGCAATCATATTGGCCCGGTTGCTAGGGAGGATCTTTGGTCGCTAATGTCTGGTTCTCGCTATCAGTGGGGCGTGTGATGAGTTGTGCGTGGATACCGTGGAGAATAGCATGAAGATTCCACACGAGCTAGGTCTCCGCAGTAACGCGCTCAACAAGCCATGTGATAAGATGCACAGATTGATGTCTCAGACGTGGAGGCAAGAGAGACTCGTCCTCCACCACCCGGATTGAGGCGAGTCACTATGCCACCACAAGGATTTAGAACGCATTGCAAATTGATCTTTTTGAGTTTTGCTATTGTGTGTAACTGTTATTAGATTATACAGACATATCACTTCAAGCCAGAGGGTTGTTTACTAATATTACAATCTGTAATTTAATGCATATATTATTCAAAACGTCTAGGTTATGTATGTAAACTCAGTTCCCCTATGGAGGGAACGAGACGTTGTGTCGAAGACGTTGGGTCTCTCTTGAGCGCCGAATATGTCTCTGATCTATGAAAAAAGGCCAATGAGAAGTTGGCAGATAGTATTTGCATACCCCGCCCCCGGACATACGGGTATAAAGGCGAGGCAATACTATGAGTTCATTCAGGATTTTTCCTAGGAGCCGGAAATGTTCCGGCCACAACAGTGGCTCGGCTCAGCAACGTGGCAGGGAAGACACAACATCTCGTTCCCTCCATCGGGGAACTGAGGTTACATACGTAACCTAGACGTTCCCCATCTGTCGCTCACTTCAACGTTGTGTCGAAGAAGCGACACTAGGGGTCCCACTTGAATCGTGCCATGAGCTGAGCTGTGTACGTGAACTGCTGATACAGAAGCGGGCAGGTACTCTTACGTGCAAACGCGACCAGCTGTATCAGGCTGCACGTACCCTTCCCCCATGCCATAAAAAGTCATCAGATTCGTTCTGGTTACCCTAACGAGGGGAACAAGGTGATGCTTGCCAACCTGGGAATGGGCCAAGCCTGGCCTGGCCTCGTTTCTCTCTATGTTTCTCGCTTAGAGCAATTACGGCCGGGGCCCTTACATGCATCAAGGGAAGGGGGTCTTACCCAGTTTCCTTTTCTTTCAGGGGAAAAAGACCCTGCGGAGACACACCTGCCCGAAAGGGGAGATCAGTGTGGTAAATGCATCACATGGGCTCTTTAGGCGACATGTGGAAAGTGGCGCGGTGGTAGATCCAGCCTCAAGGAGGGGGGAGTTGCTACACACGGCCTGGTTATGATAAGACAATGAGATGGCATCGACAACCCAGTGGGGAACCTCTGTTTGGAGACAGAGTTCCCTTTCCGCTGTCCCCCGAAGCAGACAAAGAGATGCTCAGAACATCTCGAGCTCTGCGTGCGGTCCAAATAGGTACGCAAAGCACGTACTGGACACAGCAACGAAAGGGCTGGGTCTGCCTCCTCCCAGGGCAACGCTTGCAGGCTCACTACCTGATCTCTGAAGGGCATGGTAGCAACCTTGGGCACATAGCCCGGCCGCGGTCTTAGGATCACATATGTGTCTGCCGGACCGAACTCCAGGCAAGTGTCGCTGACAGAGAACGCTTGCAGGTCCCCGATCCTCTTGATGGAGGCGGGCGCGATCAGCAAGGCCGTTTTGAGAGAGAGGGCCCTGAGTCCAGCTGAATCTAGCAGCTCGAAGGGGATCTCTGGAGGCCCATGAGGACCACTGAGAGATCCCAGAGATTACGTAAGCCTCGTCCTTGGCCCTGATGTTTCTTAACCAGTAGTGGCCGGTTGATTTGTAACAAAGTGCTCCATAACCAGTTTTACTATCATTCTCTTTTTTTAAGAAATGCGAATAAAGTATATTTTTGTATGATGACAATGTCTCTGACTCATATCGGTGATATGGACCTGTGTATGCCTTCTGTAGGGGCTAGTGTTAATTCTTTGGGTGAAATTCCCAGGGTGGCGTAGTTGGAGTGTAAATGGTACATCTTATTAATTTATTATAATTCTTTAGACAACCCCCCTTACTGCCCTCATCTCACCCGCCACACAAGGAAATCTGACCTTTAGTACAAAAGCTAGCATGATCAGTGTCACAAATTTGCTTCTATGATTAGTGTCCTACAAATAATACATAATCTTATATCTGACTAAATATCACTTGTTAATTTTATTTAATATGTTTTTATGTTTGTTTTTTTCCACAGATTTTTGTATATTTGCAAGATGAAATTAGATTTTGAATGCCAGATATTAAATGTGGTCTCAGACTTTTGGGATTCCAATATATTTAATATACATAATATATTAATTGATTTAATTCAGGACATTGTTGTCATGTGTTCTTCCTGTCTTGCAGAAAAGTATGAGGAATTGTACTGCTTT
Source organism: Xyrauchen texanus (assembly GCF_025860055.1). NCBI lineage: Eukaryota > Metazoa > Chordata > Actinopteri > Cypriniformes > Catostomidae > Xyrauchen > Xyrauchen texanus. Next base: position 29,297,174 of record NC_068294.1, on the reverse strand, counting down.
TCTTTCAATTCTAATGTTGACAAAGCTGAATGAGAGCATTCGTGTGAATTTTTAGATCTGAAGGCGGAGTACAGTCAAATGGGACTTCCAAATAAACTATGGCATGCCACACTCATCAGCCGAGAGTATAGAGTTAGTACATAAAACAAATACCGTCTAGGTTACGTATGTAACCTCCATTCCCTGATGGAGGGAACGAGACGTTGTGTCAGAGAAGCGACACTAGGGGTCTCTCTTGAGCGCCGATATTCACCTCTGAACTATGAAAAAAGGCCAATGAGAGTTGGCAACCAGTATTTGCATGTTCGGCCCCCGGACATACGGGTATTTAAGCGGCGCAAATACGGGAGTTCATTCAGGATTTTTCTGAGGAGCCGGAAATGGTCCGGCCACAACAGTGGCTTGGCTCAGCGACGTGGCAAGGGAGACACAACGTCTCATTCCCTCCATCAGGGAATGGAGGTTACATACGTAACCTAGACGTTCCCCTTCTGTCGCTCTCTCCACGTTGTGTCAGAGAAGCGACACTAGGGGTCCACTTAAAAAGTGGCATGCGCTGAGCCGTGTACGTGAACTGCTGATACAGGAGCGAGCAGGTATACTTACGTGCAGAAAGGACCAACTGTATCAGGCTGCACGTACCCTTCCCCAATGCCCCATTTAAGCCATCAGACTCCTTATCGTTACCCTGGAGGGGGGAACAAGGTGATGGCCGCCAACATGGGAACGGACCAACCTGGCTGGGCCTCTTTTCTCTCTATGTTTCTCGCATAGAGCAACTACGGCCGGGGCCCTTACACGCATTGAGGGAAGGGGGTCTTAGCCCTCATTCAGGGTGGAGAAGACCCTGCGGAGGCCACACCTACCCGGGAGGGGAGGAAAATTTTAGTGGCAAATACATCACATGGCCTAACTTAGGACCTATGTGGAAAAGTTGGTGAGGTGGTAGATCCAGCCTCGTAGAGGGGGGAAGCATACAGCACGGCGACCGAGGCAGCTGTAACTGCCTAAGGGAGACACGGGAGTCAGCTCGTGAGGGGACAGTACCGTGGCATTAGCGGCCCAAAAAATGGGATCTCATGGGAACAGAGGCGCACTGTTTTCCCTTGGTTAGGGGGAAAGGGTGCTAGGCGCAAGCGGTTCACCTGGTCAGATCGTCAGCATGCTACCGAGTTCTACGGGCTCGGACCTGAGAAAACACGGGACGATACTGACTCAACTCGGAGATTATAGAATCTCGCAAAAGTGTTAGGTGTTGCCCAGCCCGCTGCTCTACAGATGTCTGCTAAGGCGGTGCCCCTAGCCAGTGCCCACGAGGACGCAACACTCCTGGTGGAGTGAGCTCGGCCCCGCAAGGGGGGGCATGGCCTGGGTGTGATAAGCCAAGGAAATGGCGTCAACAACCCAGTGGGCGATTCTCTGCTTGGAGACAGCGTTCCCTTTCTGCTGTCCCCCAAAGCAGACGAAGAGCTGCTCAGAGCGTCTAGTGGTCCAGATAGATATGTAAAGCACGTACTGGACACCGCAGTGAAAGGGTCAACCTCCGGGCACCTTTTAGGAACCTGACAATTAAGTGGTGCTTACCAAGACACTTGCCGTCTACCGTGTCATGGTAAGTCTCATACACCTTGAGGGTGGAGGGGGACAGCCTCCTCTCCAGCCTCTCCTGTAGAAACACGAGCACTGACCTAACCGCGCACTTCTGTGGGTCTTCGGCTTGGGAAGTGGGTCTTCGCCACTTTAGGGCGTAAAGATGCCTGGTCGAAGGGGCTCTGACTTGGTTGATAGTGTCTATTGGTAGGCCGCCTAGCTGTTCCGCATCCCGTCCAGGGGCCAGACGTGGAGGTTCCAGAGGTCTGGGTGCGGATGCCAGGGTGTGCCCCGTCCCTGAGAAAGAAGATCCTTCCTCAGGGGAATTCACCAGGGAGGGGCTGTCATGAGGAGCGTGAGAGCCGAGAACCATGTCCGGGTGGGCCAGTAGGGGGCCACCAGAGTGACTTGCTCCTCGTCCTCCCTGACCTTGCATAGCACCTGTGCAAGAAGGCTCACTGGGGGAAAAGCGTACATGCGCAACCCCGCGGGCCAGCTGTGCGCCAGAGCATCTGTCCCGAAGGGAGCATCTGTGAGGGCATACCAGAGCGGGCAGTGGGAGGTTTCCTGGGAGGCAAACAGGTCTACCTGGGCCTTGCCGAACCTGTCCCAAATTAGCTGGACCGACTGGGGGTGGAGCCTCCACTCCCCGCTGGGCAAGCTTTGTCTTGATAGCGCGTCCGCTATCACATTGAGGTTGCCCGGAATGTGAGTGGCGCGCAGTGACTTGAGTCGCTGCTGGCTCCAAAGGAGGAGACAATGGGCGAGCTGTGACATGTGGAGGGAGCGTGACATGAACGGGCCTCGGTTCCACCGGCCTGCGGCTGCACGCCCGTTGCACACGGTGCCCCAACCCAGTTTGGAAGCATCGGTCGTAACCAGAACACATCAGGACACCTGCTGCAAGGGCACTCCTGCCCTTAGAAAGCAGAGGTCTGTCCAGGGTTTGAAGGCTTGGCGGCAGGTAGTGGTAACTTTCACCTTGTGCGTGCCGTGGCGCCATGCTTGTCTCGGAACTCAAGTCTGGAGCCAGTGCTGAAGTGGTCTCATATGTATCAACCCCGCCGCGGAGGATGCCATATGCCCCAGGAGCTGTTGGAAACGTTCTAATGGGACCACGGCGCCTGGCTTGAAGGAAGCAAGGCATTCCAGCACTGACTGAGCACACTCGCTGGAGAGACGTGCTGTCATTGAGACTGAGTCTCACTCCAAACCGAGAAAAGAGATGCTCTGGACCGGGGTGAGCTTGCTCTTCTCCCAGCTGACCTGAAACCCTAAACGGCCGAGGTGCTTGAGCACCTGGTCTCTGTGTGCGCATAGTAATTCCCGCGAGGAGGCCAGAATGAGCCAATCGTCGAGGTAATTGAGTATGCGTATGCCAGCTCCTCGGAGCGGGGCAAGAGCCGCCTTTGCAACCTTCGTGAAGACACGAGGGGACAGAGACAGGCCGAAGGGGAGGAGTTTGTACTGATACGCCTGGCCGTCGAACATGAACCGCAGAAGGGGTCGATGACGAGGGAGAATCGAGACGTGGAAGTACGCGTCCTTCAGGTCCATCGCTGCGAACCAATCTAGATGCCGGACGCCAGATAGAATTTGTTTCTGGGTGAGCATTTTGAACGGGAGTTTGGACAAGGTCCAATTGAGAACTCGCAAGTCCAAGATCGGTCGTACGGCACCACCTTTCTTGGGTACAGCGAAGGGCTGTATAAACCCTTCTTCGTTTCGGTTGGAGGGACAGGCTCTATCGCGTCCTTCATTAAAAGGGAGGCGATTTCTTCGCGCAGGGACTGAGCGTGTCTGTTGTGCACTGCGGCGAAATGAACGCCCACGAAGGGGGCGGAGACCTGGCAAACTGAATTGCGTAACCGAGTCGAATGGTCCGGTGTAGCCATCGCGACGGGTTGGGCAGTGAAAGCCACGCCTCTAAGCTCCATGCTAGGGGCACCAAGGGGATGAGAATTTTGGACCTGGCGGGGCTTCGCAGCGGTGCGGAACAGGTAACGCGCCGTCGGGGGGGCACGTGGCATCCCGAGGCTCTGGTGCTGAGAGCAAACTCAAAGCCCAGCTGGGGGCGGGTTCGTGACTGAGGAGGAGGTCCGACGCTGGCGTCCTCTGGACTCGTCTGAACCGGCCAGCCGGGGAACAGTTGTGGGGCTGAGGGCGGGGGCACTGCATCCAGGAAGCCAGGACTGTTGAGGCCTGAAAGCAGAGTGCCATGAGAACGGCATTTGCGGGCCATGTGGCCCAGAGGTAAAGGAAATAGCTCTTTTATTGAGAATTTGGGTACCGCAGCCCCTGTTGAGGGGTCCGGCAAATGAAAAAACAAAAGATTCTCCTCCCGGCCCTCCACCGGGGGACGGAGCAGTCTTACCTCCTCCGGAGCGAACTTCTTGCACTCTGGATCCGCTGTCTCAGGAGCGCGTGGGAGACTCCCGGGTCCTTGATGGAGTCCGTGAGACAGGGGGCGTACGCTTCCCGCGGTTTGCTCGACGCCGGGGCTGAGAGCTGGGCCCGGGTTGGGGCGGAGAAGAAGGTCTTCTGGCCGTGGGCGGACGCCCTCGGCAAGCAGATGGGGCCTGGGCCGTGGCGGCAGGCTTGCGGCGAGGCATGATGTGAGAAATGGCCTCCGTCTGCTTCTTCACCGGGGAGAACTGCTGGGCGAAGTCCTCAACGGTGTCGCCGAAGAGACCGAACTGGGAGACAGGGGCGTTCAGAAAGCGAGTCTTGTCGGCTTCACGCATATCAACCAGCCATCAAGTCCAGCCATTGCTGACGTTCCTGGACCACCAGTGTGGCCATCGCCTGCCCGAGCGCCTGCGCTGTGACCTTCGTTGCTCTTAGGGCGAGGTCGGTCGCTGAGCGCAGTTCCTGCAGCGTGTTGGGATCAGGGCCACCCCCGTGCATGTTTAGCAGTGCCTTGGCTTGGTGGACCATGGCATGCAGGGCGGAAGCGGCATGTCCGGTAGCGCTGTCGGCCTTCGTGGTGAGTGAGGATGTTGCTCTACAGGACCGGGAAGGGAGTACAGGGCGACCCCGCCAGGTGGTAGTGCTTCCGGGGCATAGGTGGAGCGCAACGAGGCGGTGCGACGAGTGGAGAGGGGTGCTGTCCATGAAGACGTCAGCTCATCATGCACCTCTGGGAAGAATGGAACCGGGGGGGGGGGGCGAGGCTGTGAGCGGCGCCCAACACCCAAGAACCAGTCGTCCAGCCGTGATGGCTGTGGGGAGGATGGAGGGTTCCAGTCCAAGCCCAAGCTGTTGGCTGCCCGGAAAAGCATATCGGACATCTGTGCGTCGGCCTCTTCCTGGGCGTGCAAGCCCGAAGGCGGCAGCCCAGAGGAGTCCTCGGCATCAGAGCCCACGCCCTCCGATGTCGCGGCAAACTCGTCTGCTTCCATCGCAAGAGGGTAGGCAGACTGGCTGTGAGGCGAGTCGCCACCACTTCGAGCGGGGACGGGAGTTGAATCGCCTCCATCGCCAGCCGCATCTTCCTCAATCCCGTGGGAAGAAGGAGCGACGTGGGGGGCAGCTGGAGTGGCTTGCTTATGGTTGTAAGCAAGCCGCAACGTTGTCATGGTCATGTTCTCGCAATGAGAACATGAACCATCTACAAACACAGCCTCGGTGTGATCGCTACCCAGACACACGAGACAACACCTGTGGCCGTCAGAAGCGGAGAGTACTCTACCGCATCCAGGAACAACACAGGGGCGGAAAGGCATCTTGAAAAAGACACGTCCTTAAAAGGACGTTCAACGCCGCTGTGTTTTTGCTCTTTTAGAGGAAATTACTCTTTTAAATAAAATCACTCTTTTATGAAGAAAAAAGAACTCGTAAGAGATCTTTATTATCTGCACTGTCGAAGCGCTCAGGGGCAGGAAGTGCACAGCCGTGCAAACAGGAGAAAGCCGCTGTTGTGCACTGTAGAATCCAACAGCATGCAGCAGAGGAATAGCAGGAACTCGGTGTGTACACGCAGCAGTTGCAGACACAACCATCGGCTCTGAAGAAATTTTCTGAATGAACTCCCGTATTTGCGCCGCTTAAATACCCGTATGTCCGGGGCGGGACATGCAAATACTGGTTGCCAACTCTCATTGGCCTTTTTTCATAGTTCAGAGGTGAATATCGGCGCTCAAGAGAGACCCCTAGTGTCGCTTCTCTGACACAACGTGGAGAGAGCGACAGAAGGGGAACTACAGTACTATGCAAATGTTTTAGGCACTAGGTGAAAAATTTTGCATAGTGAGGATGTCTTAAAAATAATGCCATAAATAGTTTTAATTTATCAATTGACGTTATGCAAAGTCCAGTAACCATAAAAACACTAAATCAATACTTTGTGTAATCACATTCGCCTTCAAAACAACACCAACTCTCCTTGGTACACCTGGTCACAGTTTTTCTTGGTTGTTGGCAGATAGGATGTTCCAACATTCTTTTAGAATTCTCCACAGTTCTTCTGTCTATTTAGGTTGTCTCAATTGTTTCTGTCTCTTCGTGTAATCTCAGACTAACTACTGATCCAAAGAATGTGTTTTTATGTGTTACTTGTCTTCTCTTGACACAAGTGTGTGATACTTACCCAGCTGACCTGTTTGTGCCATCGCAGGCAGCTCCAAGTTTCATAGCAGAGGTCGATTTCCCACGCTGTCATACTACTGCAATGAAAACCATGTGAGTCTCTCCAGCCTCAAAATTCATCTACCCTTTTTAATGAGGCTGTGGAGAATTTGCCGGCATCTCTCTGCCTGCCAAATATTCTGTCATCAGAAGTCGGAGGCAAGTTCAAGGTTCTTGTACATTGTGTTCTAGACACTTTTTATAAAAAATGCTCAATTTCCGAAGAACCATATTTATGTGATGCAGCTTGTTTTAGCTCCAAACTCCAGCTTGATATGATTTCTTTGCAAACAATGTACATGGTTTTTCTTCAACTTGGCATAACAGCAACTCGCAGTCCATTAAATACTAAACTGTACATTTACTATAGCAAGAGACTAAATGTGTCATGCAGCATATGCCTGATTTATGAATTACAACAACATTAATGGGTGTTTTAAAAGCTAGGTCAAGCACTTTCTTCACCCTTGTGGGTTTGCCTCTCTGGTAAAGGACATTTATTTAATTGAGGTCAAATACTCCCCTTGGAGTCTCTGTGATTACTTTTGGACACATTAATTCAAACCACATGGAGAAGCTAGTGTGTGACTTCAACATGAGTATCATGGTGGTGGGACTCAAAGGGGTCAGTTCGATTTTAATATCTGCCCATTTTCATCCTTCTTAAACCTTAAATGTAATATTGCAAACTCAGCCTTTAGAATTTTATGAGGACAGGGACAAATTCTCATGAAGTGGAGCCCATTCCATGATCTGCTTTTCTAGATTTTGTGACCTGGGGGAGAAAAGATCTTGCATTTTTCCCTAGATTGAGAAAAATTTTGGATGATGGACGCTATGATGAAATATTTAAACATATGCAAAAACCTGCTCAACCAGTCAAATATGCATTCTCTTTAGTAATACTTTAATATTACTATTTTCCACATTTTAGAATAATAGTAAAGATATCAAAACTATGAAATAAGGAACAGAAGGAACTATGGGAATTATGTTGAAAGCCAAATATGTTAAACAGGTCAAATCTATTTTATATGTTTTTAGTTTTTTTTATGCATTTGGCAGACGATTTTATCCAAAGCAACTTACAGTGCACTTATTACAGGGACAATCCCCCCAGAGCCACCTGAAGTTAAGTGCCATGCTCAAGGACACAATGATGGCGGCCGTGGGGATCGAACCAGTGACCGTCTGAACAGTTCTGAGCTTTAGCCCACTACGCCACCACCACTCCATATTATATTTTAGTGTACTAAGTCTGGTGTGGAAGAATTTGACTGGCTTGCTCAAAGCTTACCTGAATCCCATTTGGGAAATTTAGGATGAGTTGGAAAGCCAACTGCGAGCCCATCGCCCAACATCAACGACTGACCTAACTGATGTTCTTCTATCTGAATGGGAGAAAATCCCCACAACCATGTTCCAATATCTAATAGAAACCCTTCCCATAAGAGTGGAAGCTGTTATAGCAGCAAATGGAGGAGTGAGGACCAACATTTTTCCTTATTAACCCCCATGGTTATGAAATTAAATGTTCAAAATAAAGATATCATGGGGTGTATGGGTGTGGGTGTCCACCTACTGTTGGAAAACCCCTTCTCTTAGACCAACTTGAACCAGTATATAGCAGCTCCCCTTCAGTTTTTCTGAGATTTTCACATAGTCCTATTTTAACTTAGATTGAAATATCACGACTTGAGACCACTTAGTGTTTTAACAACTATGATAAAGATATTTGCAATGAATCCCTAGATTGTACCATGGGAGGGTTTCTTGGCAAAGTAGACAGTCTTGTATGGGTGCTTTGAATCCATCTGGCTTTTATTCCTTGCCTATTTTTGCATTGTTGACTTAATGATTGGAGACCCTTTCCCCCCATTTGAGATAAGGAGGGCGTGGGAATGATATCCTCCAGTGTTGAAGAAATAATAGCAGTGCTGAGTGTGATAGCTTTTTGACCTACAAAGCAATAGGGAGTCATCAGGTTGAATAATCAGAGATTAGCCTTCCAGCAGAGAGTATTGGCACTTTTCCACTGCACGTTGCTGTTCGACTCGTCTCAACTCTACTCACTCGGAGCTTGCATTTCCATTGCAGTTTAGTGCCATCTCTATGTGGGTGGGATTATAGGTTGATCTTCATAGTTGTGTCGCATCTACTGCTGTGACATCATCTTAAACGCGACACAAACTGACCAAAACAATATCACAACTGCTAGCTTTTAGCTACTAGCTCATTGTGCTGCATAAAGCAGTTGTTGCATGGTGAATTTACACAAGTGCAACAGTTAAATTGGCCTGGTTCTTTAAGAAGCAAGCTTCCAGTAGCTGGTCAACTAAATAAAGTGAAGCTTTCAAGTGGAGTATAGAGTTAACATAACAAAGTGTGGCATAATGAGCTAGAAGCCCACCTGTCTGTATTTAAGTAGGTTCTGTGACATCATTAATCTGCGCTTGTATTTAGGCTTGAGCGCGTCTTCTGTGAGTTCTCACCGTTTTGTTTGGTGCTGCACGCTGCTGTGACCGCTCCGAGCGCGTCTTCTGTGAACTCTCGCCTGCTTTATTTCGTGCCACACGCTACTGTGACCATTTCGAGCGGACAACTGTTTGATGCTGCGACCCATTGTGTCCCACTACTAACGTGGTTTTGGTTTCCTCCGGATGGCTGTTGTGCGGGTGTCTGTGCCCTTCAGGTGCGGGTATGACAGGTTTTAATTGATTGTTGCTAAAGTGTAGCAACTGGTCAAGTAGCAACTCGCCTGCGTTGTCTTTTTAGTTTGAGATTTGACGTGTGAATTATGACTGTGGTGAACCATTAAAAGGATGTCCTTTTGGATACCTGAACCCGCAGCTACGGTAGTTCACCATCTACCTTCTGTTAAAATATATATGTAGATCTAGATTGACTTTTAATCATTTTTGTGAATTTCAGGAGAACTACAGTTTGTGCAGTGTCACCGCTGTTTTGTTATAGGTTGTTTTGATACTGCTGTGCTCAAATTACACCTTCATATTCTCTGCAGTGCTTACACGCACTTCCTCATTGGATGCTTTGCTTATTTAAGGTTTTGTTATAGGTTGTTTTTCTTCTGCTTTCTTTGTATAATTGTCTTTTTGGTAACTATCATATTTGTAAATTGATTGTTTTATTCATTTGACACGTCTTGATTTGTGTATTTCATTAATTTCTCTTGTTTTGTTTTTTTTGGTTAAAGACTACTGAATTTGGTTATTTGCATTATTAATTGTTTTTCTTTATTGGATTGGGCCTATTGGTGGATGAACTTGTTTTTGTCCATCCACCTGCTAGCTTGTATAATCCTGTTTTTTTCTTCTCTTTGTTGTATGCGTATGGTGTGGAGAGTGTGTGTTTTTTTAGGAGCTGCGGCCCTTTTTGCTTGGGCAATTGACCGTTCCTCTCCCTGTTTTGGTGGTGGTGTTTACACCGTGTGCCGTGACTGATCACTTCACTGGGGCTCTTGTGCTGTGAGTGTGAGTGTGTAGTGCGTTTGAGGGGAACAAAATATATCCTTTGCGAGGGCACCTCCTAAATAGAGGCCGCAGCTGTTTTTCTGTGAACTTTGTATTTGATTGTTTGAGGCTTGTCGCCTTTCTGTGTCCGGGTTTTTATTATAAATTCTAATAAACTTTTTTGTACTTTGCATAAATACCCATGTCTCCATGTCTTCCTGTCTCTAGTGGGGAACCTGTGCGCGGATAATATTCTCTGGGTGAAATTCCCAGGGTAGCGTAGTCGAGATTAAACTATAGTGTTCTTTGTCTTTGTGGTTGCCACAAAAGCATACCATCTTCCATCGTGGTTCAATGCCTGTCCAGGGCACTCTCCCTCCCATTGCTCGGCGGTTTAGATAGCATCCATTTGTTCGAACCACTTCCACTTTTCCTTGATGGTTCTGTAGTCACTTTTAAGTGTTTTTAACTTTTCCCTACACTGTTGGTAGCCTTGTGCGGCCAACAGCTGAGACCATTTCTTTTTTCACAATTCGAAAGTCGCATGAACAAATGATACTGCTACCTCTGTTTCTAACTTTAAAACTAGCGGGTTGATGTCGCGTGTCGGAAATCCAGTGACACTGCTAGTGACGATTCTCCCTGAGAAATCAGTGATCTGCAGGATTTTGACGTCACACTTAGTATCGATTCGGCTTGCTTGGAACCTTGACCGATGTGGTACAAAAAAGGTACCAGGTACCAGGTACTATCCACAGTGGCAAAGCCCCAAAAAGTGAGTCGAGTTGTACCATGCAGTGTAAAAGCCCCATATGTGGCCATTTGAGTTCTTGTTACTGCACAGTAAATTCCTTCCAAAAATGGCAGGTTTCTAAAAACACAGTTAGTTTAATTTCTGTCACCAAGATTGACTGAGTTTGTCAATGTTTTGGCTTGAGCTCTCATCTGGAGTGTTCTCATAGAGCGTCACCAGCCCCTAAAAACTCTCTCATCACATTTGAACTGTTTACATACAGGCTTAAAGTATAAGGCTTACAGTGCAGTACTCTTATTGAATGTTTATGTTGGTTTGTGGGACAAGACTGAATGCTACTTCTATAAATACAGATTTATTTGATTGTCATAATAATTGATGAGCCATCAGACGAAATCTAGAAATGTTTTGACCTCTCAAACAAATGCAAATTATTCAGTACTGTATATTTTAAGTAACACAAATAAAGAGAATGCTAAAACTCAAGGTCATTTGTGGTCAAAACTATGGATATACAAAAATGATTCTCATATCAGTTTCCTGTTGTAAATTCTCAATACTGCTGCTGTTTTTCACCATTGTTTCTGAGTGAATGAGTGAATATTTACAATATTTACAGTACAGTATGATAAATATAACATTTTACCTTTTTTCTTCATGAATATAAAATCCCATTTCCAGCAGCCATCACGACAACACCTTATCCTTAAGTAATCATGCTAAAGTGCTAATTTGGTACTAGAAAATCACTTGCCATTATTTCAAACACAGTTTAAATCTATTTCAGAATCAGAATCAGCTTTATTGCCGAGTATGCTTACACATACAAGGAATTTGTCTTGGTGACAGGAGCTTCCAGTGTTCAACAATACAAACAATACCAAAAACAGCAGCAAGACATAGGTAATTAAAACAAAAAGGAATACAAAATAAATAATTATACATATACGTACATACACTCACCTTCATACATACCCACGTATACACACGTAGTGCAAATCTATTACAATCTGTTATATAAAGAACATAAAACAGTATATTATGTACAGAGCAATGTAAGTAATGGCAGAAGTGGATATGTTGGATAATATAAATATAATTAAACTGTGTATTGCACATAATTATTGCTCAATGGGGCAATTTAATTGTTCATTAGATAGATAGCCTGAGGGAAAAAACTTTTCCTGTGTCTGACGGTTCTGGTGTTCAGAGCTCTGAAGTGCCGGCCAGAAGGCAACAGTTCAAAAAGGTAGTGGGCTGGGTGAGTGGGGTCCAGAGTGATTTTACCAGCATTTTTCTTCACTCTGGAAGTGTATAGTTCTTGAAGGGGGGGCAGGGGGCAACCAATAATCCTTTCAGCAGACCAAACTGTCCTTTGTAGTCTTCTGATGTCTGATTTCGTAGCTGCACCAAACCAGACAGTTATTGAAGTGCAGAAGACAGACTCAATGACTGCTGAGTAGAACTGTTTCAGCAGCACCTGTGGCAGGTTGAACTTCCTCAGCTGGCGAAGGAAGTACAACCTCTGCTGGGCCTTTTTCACAATGGAGTCGATGTGTATCTCCCACTTCAGGTCCTGTGAGATGGTAGTGCCCAGGAACCTGAATGACTCCACTGCTGCCACAGTGCTGTTTAGAATGGTGAGGGGGGACAATGTTGGGGTGTTCCTCCTAAAGTCCACAATCAGCTCCAGGTTGTTTTGAATGCACCAGACAGCCAGCCGTTCAACCTCCTTTCTATTATGCAGACTCATCATCATCTCGGATGAGGCCGATGACAGTGGTGTCGTCTGCAAACTTCAGGAGCTTGACAGAGGGGTCCTTGATGGTGCAGTCATTCGTGTACAGGGAGAAGAGTAGTGGGGAGACAACACATCCCTGGGGGGCACCAGTGCTGATGGTACAGGTGGTGGAAGTGAATTTTCCCTGCCTCACAAGCTGCTGCCTGTCCGTCAGAAAGCTGGTAATCCACTGACAGGTAGAGGTGGGAACAGGGAGTTGGTTTAACTTATTCCGGAGTATATCTGGGATGATTGTGTTGAAAGCCGAGCTGAAGTCCACAAAAAGGATCCTTACGTAAGTCCCCGGTCTGTCCAGATATTGCAGGACGTGATGCAATCCCATGTTGACTGCATCATCCACAGACCTGTTTGCTCGATAAGCAAATTGAAGGGGGTCCAGAAAGGGTCCAGTGATGTCCTTCAGGTGGGCCAACACCAGTCTCTCAAATGACTTTATAACCACAGATGTCAGGGCGACAGGTCTGTAGTCATGTGATAGTCAAGTCCTGTGATTTTAGGTTTCTTAGGGACAGGGATAATAACTGAGCATTTGAAGCAGCATGGGACTTCACACTGCTCCAGTGATCTATTGAAGATCTGAGTGAAGATGGGGGCCAGTTGGTTAGCACAGGAACAAAGGCACGCTGGTGAGATGCCATCTGGGCCTGGAGCCTTCCTTGACCTTTGCTTCTGAAAGACACGACACACATCGTCTTCACAGATCTTGAGTGCAGGTAGTGTAGCAGGAGGGGGGAGGAGGGGGGTTGCAGGAGGTGTTGGTTGAATTAAGCTTATCATTGTCTTTGTGTTTGTTTTTGAGTTGCCACAGTATGCAATAGACTGGCATGTCTTAAGGTCTATTTTAGGTCAAAAATCAGTCAATCCTTGTTTTGAGGTATGAAGGCTTTACAATGCTTGAAATTGCCTAAAAAAAAAAACTCTCTGTGGAGATCGTCAAGAGCACCAAATTCCTTGGTGTTCACCTGGCGGAGAACATCACCTGGTCCCTCAACACCAGCTCTATTACCAAGAAAACCCAGCAGCATCTCTACTTTCTTCAAAGTCTGAGGAAAGCACATCTCCAACCCCCCCATCCCCACTACATTCTATAGAGGGACTATGGAGAGCATCCTGAGCAGCTGCATCACTGCCTGGTTTGGGACTTGCACCGTTTCGGACCGCAAAGCCCTGCAGAGGATAGTAAGGACAGCTGAGAAGATCATCAGGGTCTCTCTTCCCTCCATCAAATACATTTACAAAAAACACTGCATCCGCAAAGCAACCAGCATTGTGGATGACCCCACACTCCTCACACAAACTCTTCACCCTCCTGCTGTCTGGCAAGAGGTACCAAAGCATTCGGGCCCTCACGGCCAGACTGTGTAACAGTTTCTTCCCCCAAGCCATCAGACTCCTCAATACTCAGAGACTGAACTGACACACACACACACACACACACACACACACACACGTGTCCTGAGTTGAACTTTAATAATTGTCACTTCATACCTGGCTGCTACCTCAATAACTGTTATGTGCATAGAACACTATCTCATAGTATGGCATTTTTAGAAACTGTCATCTTATTGCACTACTGTGTACTGGTCGGCGCTGCACTGTCTCTCACTGTGCCTATTGTCCAGTTAATTTTTAGTAAATTATTTTACTGTCCTGTACTTTTTACACACGTTTGCACGTGCACTTCATAAAGGTATGTTATTTAGTCTGTGCAGTCTCATGTGGTTCTGTGTTTGTCCTATGTTGTTTTATGAAGCACCATGGTCCTGGAGGAACGTTGTCTCGTTTCACTGTACACTGTACTAACTGTATATGGTTGAATGACAATAAAAACAATTTGACTTGATGTACATGCATTGCATTATTGCATATAATGAATATGTGACCCATTTTTTACACTGTTTGTTAGGAAATTAAACCATACTTTGGTATATGCTTTGTGTATAGGTGCTGACTGAGAAAGACTGGGTTTTATTTGGACAATTTTTCACACAGGTTAGCCTTACATTTTTTATTTACATGTTTTTCTGAGATACTGCTGCAGTGCAAACATCAGCTAAATTTTTAGAGACCGTATAGACTGAACGCATTGTTGCCCTAAAAAAGCTAGATGCAATGCACATGTAACACATGCATATATAACAGGTGTCTCTCAAGACGCGCTTTAAAACACTGCTCGAGTCATAAGGAGATGAGACAGTTAATGGGGCTGGCTGGCTATTATCGAAGGTTTGTGCCTAATTTTTCAGACGTCACCAGCCCGCTGAATGATCTCACCAAAAAGAGAGCTCCAGACACGGTCTAGTGGACAGAACCATGCCAATGGGATTTCACACAGGTAAAAGCTACGCTTCTGCATTCCCCTGATTTCTCTCTCCCTTTTGTTTTGCAGACAGACCTATCAGACAAGGGGCTGGGTGCTGTTCTGTCCCAAGTGCTAGAGAGAGATGAAGTACAGCACAATAGAGAAGGAATGTGTCATCAAGTGGGCGGTCCTCACTCTCCGCTACTATTTGTACTATATTGATGAGCATTCACCCTCTGTTCGAACCAAGCCCCACCCCAAAGGCTCCACCGCAAGAAGGACGCCAACGCCCAGATCACCCGTTGGTATCTGACACTCCAGCCATTTAAGTTTGAGGTGGTCCACAGACCGGGGGCACAGATGGCTGTCGCGGACTTCCTCTTCAGAAAAGGTGGGGAGGAGTGGGCTGTCCGGATGGTTCCCCCAGTCGGTGGGGGTATGTGGAGGTGAGGGCGTGGTAGAGCACCAATTTAGGGAGAGAGAAAGCTGTAAGGACATCCACCTGAGATGAATTGTGACTAATTACCATTTCTATGTTCACAGTGAGAGTTGGGGGAGGTAATAGACGGCCCAGTACAGAGAGAGAGAAGAAGAAGCTGAGTCTGTGTGAATGTGACTGCTGAAAAGAAAATCTTTAAAGTGACTTAAGAAAAGCATATCTGTGTTTATTTTATTATGCTGAAAAGCAAAGTTTGTGTACACTGAAAAATGTTGCGATTAAAAGTGACTTACATTGGATTGTTCACCCGGCTCCCTCTTTCTCCTTTGATCCAAATATGAACCTTTGCTACAAAGACTACAGTTTAATATATGTCTTCTGAAGCAGTCACTTTGGGTGAGAATCAGATCAATATTTCAATGCTTTTTTGCTATTGAACTGCACTTTCACTTTCAGAATGTGTAGGTGAAAGTGGAGATTTATAGAAAAGAACAGACTTAAAATGTATCTGTTTCTCACACACATCTATCATATTGCTTATGAAGATAGGAATTTAACCACTGCAGTAATATAGATTACTTTTGTGCTGCCTTTATGGGACTTTTGGAGCTTGAAAGGTCACCATTCACTTGAATTGTATGGACCAACAGAGCTGAAACATTCTTCTAAAAATCTTTAGTTGTGTTTTGCAGAAGAAAGAAAGTCATACACATTTGGGATAGTATGAGGGTCTGTAAGTGATGTGAGATGAGACAGTTAATACTATTCTGATGATAGTGAAACTTTGTAATATGGCACTTTTCGTACCACTGTCCCCTTAAGATGATTCGCTGATGTTTTTCCTCTTTTGTAAGTCGCTTTGGATAAAAGCGTCTGCCAAATGAATAAATGTGAGGATTAAAATCTCAGGGTTAACTATACCTTTAAGCATTTTATTTGACTTGGTCTAGTATGCAACCATCCGTTGTGCCCTAGAAATCACTCAGAAAATCCTAGCAACTGCACAGCAACATGCTTAAAAACATTGAGAACACTTAAGCAACACCCTGATATCAATTCTTAACACTGTAGTATTATGGTGGTAACTTTTGCTCCAGCGAGCACCCTTCACTTTGTCTTCAGAAAATTTTAAAATGTAGTTCATGCATATGATTACAAATTCTGTTTCTGAGTGCATCATTGTAATGAACCAGTAAGATTGTTTGCGATTTAATGTTTGATGGATCTTGTTCTGTCTTTTAGATACAATCATCTTGATGGAGAAGCTAAGGAAGTGTCATTGATCAGTTCCTGGAATGTGTGAGGCAGCTTATGCAACAGTTTCCATGTTCTTTTGAGTTCAATGAGAGGTTTCTTCTCAGCATCCACAACCACATCTATTCCTGTCTCTATTGCAACTTCATTTGTAACAGCCAGAAGGAAAGGAGTGGACTGTTGTTTTTAACCTGTGTAGCTGATGACATGAAAAACAATTATTTGGTGTTTTGTGGATGGATATTAGGCCTACAGGGGTTAATATTAACTGCACCTACTGAATTTGTTTTATTTCATGTGATTTTTATTTCGGAGATTAATGAGGCCCAGTACTGCGCCCTACTGTTTCAAGTATGTCAGAGCATGTTAAACGGTCTATGTCTTGGTCTTTCATAATTTTAACCAAAACGAACCTTGTTGTTAACACATATTTAATTTAAGAGGTTTTGATTCCCTTTTCCCTTTATGAATGTAAAAGGGTATGAATGTGATTGTGTAGGTTCTAATGTGCCACTTGAATAACTGAACGATAACTATAAAAATGCTTTTTATTTCACTGTTAATGGCATAGTGCTCCCAAAAATGAAAATTCTGTCATCAGATTTTTCATGTCTGTTTGAAAAATTCCCTTAATATTTTTATCTACAAAAACAATTTGTCGATTAGATGTTCAGACACTGGAGAAGTTTGTATAATCTATTTGATTGTGAGCTACACCCACGTCAGTCTGAGCTGGATTTCCTGATGGCTGTGAAAGAAGTAACACAACAACTTGAAAAAGAACTAGCTCTCTATGAGAAGGTAGAACAAATTCTGCTTTTAATCTCCTTTAAAGTGCGAAAACTGTTTTCGTTAATACATACGTTATATTAATGCAATTTCTGCTGTAGTGGTAAACTCTTTTCTCCTTGCAGAATCTGGCTATGCTGAATAAGGTGCGTGCAAAAACCCTTTACATGCAGAAGGGGGTGTTGAATAACAAGCAGACCCTTTGGGCCACTGGCAAGTGAGCCAGCCGTTCAACCTCCCTTCTATATGCAGACTCATCGTCATCTTGGATTAGGCCGATGACAGTAGTGTCATATGGAAACTTCAGGAGCTTGACAGAGGGGGTCCTTGGCAGTGCAGTCATTGGTATAAAGGGAGATGAGTAGTGGGGAGAGCACACATCCCTGGGGGGGCAGCAGTGCTGATTGTACAGGTGCTGGAAGTGAATTCCCCCAGTCTCACTAGCTGCATGCTGTCCATCAGAAAGCTGGTGATCCATTGACAGATAGACTTGGGAACAAAAATGATCCTTGCATATGTCCCTGGTCTGTCCAGATGTTGCAGAATATGATGCAATCCCATGTTGACAGCATCATCTACA
Source organism: Xyrauchen texanus (assembly GCF_025860055.1). Lineage (NCBI taxonomy): Eukaryota > Metazoa > Chordata > Actinopteri > Cypriniformes > Catostomidae > Xyrauchen > Xyrauchen texanus. The sequence goes on along the minus strand of NC_068294.1, from coordinate 29,279,569 downwards.
GACCTGTTTGCTCAATAAGCAAATTGAAAGCGATCTAGAAAGGGTCCAGTGATGTCCTTCTGGTGGGCAAACACCAGTCTCTCAAATGACTTTAACCACAGACATCAGATCGACAGGTCTGTAGTCATTAGTTTTTGGGTTTCTTTGGGATGGGGATGATTGTGGAGCATTTGAAGCAGCAGGGAACTTCACACTGCTCTGTTGAAGATCTGTGTGAAGATGGGGGCCAGCTGATCAGCACAGGATTTTAGACAAGTGGGTGAAACACTATATGGGCCCTGTGCTTCCCTTGTCTTTTGTTTCCAGAGTACACGGCACATCTCCTCTTCACATATCTTGAGTGCAGGAGGGGGGGGGGAGGGAGGTTGCAGGAGGTGTGGATGTTTGTGTTTAGTGAAGGTCAGAGCGGGTGTGTGGTGTGAGACTTGGCCTTTCAAATCTACAGTAAAAGGCATTCAAGTCATCAACCAGTTGTTGGTTCCCTACAGTGTTGGGGGATAGTGTCTTGTAGTTATTAATAATGATGCAGGGTCCACACTGATGCAGGGTCATTAGCTTAAAACTTGTTTTTCAGCTTATCAGAATAGGTTATTTTAGCCAATCTGATTTCCTTATTTAGTGTGTTTCTGGCCTGATTTTACAATATGTTATCCCCACTTCTGTATGCATCCTCTTTGGCCTGACAAAGCTGCCTGAGTTTTGCTGTAAACCATGGATTGTCATTGTTGAATGTTAAATAAGTCCTAGTAGGAATGCACATATCCTCACAGAAACTTGTATATATGATATCACAGTATCTGTGAACTTGTCCAGATTAGTGTCTGCAGCCTCAAATACTCTCCAATCAGTGCAGTCAAAGCAGGCTTGTAGTTACAGCTCTGCTTCTTTGGTCCAACTTTTTACAGTATTTGCTACATGTGTATCTGATTTCAGTTTCTGCCTGTATGTTGTAAGAAGATGAACCAGACAGTGATCAGAGAGTCCTAAATCTGCTCTAGGGACAGAGCGATATGCATCCTTTATTGATGTTTACCAATGATATAGTGTATTCCTGTCTCTGTCGGAGGCATGTAATGTGCTGTCTGTATTTTGGCATGTTACATGATTTATATTTATATGTATGTTACATGATTTATATTTATGATTTCACATTGCCATGTACAGATGAAGTCAGAAGTTTACATACACTTAGGTTGAAGTTATTAAAACTCATTTTTTAACCACAACACAGATTTAATATTAGCAAACTATAGTTTGCTTTTGTATATATAGTATACATCTACTTTGTGCATAACACAAGTATTTTTTCCAAAAAAATGTTACTGATTGTTTCACTTTTAATTGTCTATATCACAATTCCAGTGGATCAGAAGTTTACATACACTAAGTTAACTGTGCCTTTAAGCAGCTTGGAAAATTCCAGAAAATTATATAAAGCCTTTAGCCAGTTAGCCAGTTAGCTTCTGATAGGAGGTTTACTGAATTGGAGGTGTACCTGTGGATGTATTTTAAGGCCTACCTGTGCCTCTTTGCTTGACAACATGGGAAAATCTAAAGAAATCTGCCAAGACCTCAGAAAAGTAATTGTGAACCTCCACAATCTGGTTCATCCTTGTGAGCAATTTCCGAATGCCTGAAGGTATCAGTTTCATCTGTACAAACAATAGTATGCAAGTATAAACACTATGGGACCATGCAGCCATCATACCACTCAGGAAGGAGATGCATTCTGTCTCCTAGAGATGAAAGTAGTAGTTTGGTGTGAAAAGTGCAAATCATACCCATAACAACAGCAAAGGACCTTGTGAAGATGCTGGAGGAAACAGGTAGACAAGTATGTATATCCACAGTAAAACGAGTCCTATATCGACATAACCTGACAGGCTGCTCAGCAAGGAAGATGCCAATGCACCAAAACCACCATAAAAAGCTAAAGCTCTGGTCTGATGAGACAAAAATTTAACTTTTTGGCCATAATGACATTGTTATGTTTGGAGAAAAAAGGGTGATGCTTGCAAGCAAAGAACACCACACCAACCGTGAAGCATGGGGGTGGCAGTATCATGTTGTGGGGGTGCTTTGCTGCAGGAGGGACTGGTGCACTTCACAAAAAGTTGGCATCATGAGGAAGGAAAACGATGTGGATTTATCGAAGCAACATCTTGTTGTATTACAAATTTATAAAATGTTAAACACAATCATATATATAAACTGGGAAAGTAGAGTAGACTGCATTTAGCATTTAAGGTATAAATGATAAATATATCAGCTGTTAGAAAGAGTATTCCAGCAAGAGATTTCCTTCCGGTTCTGTTCTCTCTATTGTAAATTAAATTAGTCAGACTACTGACAATCTCATCCTCTGTCTTTTAATGGCTATTGGAGCCCCAGCCCCAGTTGTCTAAATAGTTAGGCTGATTGGATTAGCATCTCTGTATCTGAATAGTTATGCTGATTGGATTAGGACTGGTAACAATCTAGAGTCTAGGGTGGGTTTCCTATGCCTGTATACATCATTTGCATGCTTTAAAGTTATCACCTGGGTGCTTTGTGTCTATCTCTAAGCACTGCCCTCTAAATGCATGTATAAATTACAATGTAAAGTTCCCTTAGTTAGATGTTGGTCCCTGCAGCTGCTGACAGCACGAATTTCTCAATAAAGAATCCTGCTTGAAGATACAACCGAGTCTCCTGGTCTTACCTTCTGAGTTTCCCACTCTCTAGAAGGATAAAAAGTTTACAACAGTTTTGGTGCCGTGACCCGGATAGAGCTACTCACCTGAATCCAGATTGATTTAAGCTCAACAAAGATCTCAACAAAGAATTAACTTTTCTGACTGAGTTCCAGACGGAATCTTGAAACTTCAAGCTCAAAGATCTCAACAAAGAATTAACTTTTCTGACTGAGTTCCAGACGGAATCTTTCCGTACAACCAACGATTTGGTTAGTGCCACTCTATCCAAAAGAACCTTTAAGACCAGTACAATGTGTTATCCTCTGCGCCGTCAGAGAAGAGTTAACAGACAGCTGTAGGGTTTGGTTAACTAAGTTAATCCTCTAAAGTTTTCTGTTAGAGATGAAAGTTATCCTCTGCCCAGGCAGGGAAGATTAGCATTACGTGTTAATATTGGTTAATCCTCTGTTCACAGAGAAGGAGTAGCATTACGTGCTAGTTATTTTGTTTATCCTCTGTTCACAGAGAAGGTTAGCATTACGTGCTAATATTTTGGTTTATCCTCTGTTCAGGCAGGGAAGATTAGCATTACGTGCTAATATTGTTTATCCTCTGTTCAGACAGGGAAGATTAGCGTAAAGTGCTGGTAATTTGTGTTATCCTTTGCTCTGCCAAGGAAGGTTAACAATAGTTGATCTGTGTTAACAAGTGTACCCTCTGTTGATCAGAGAAGTTTTAGTGTTTTTGATTGTGTGGTAACAAAGAAACTCACAAAATGTTTAGAAAAAATGCTCGACTGATCCCCACAACTGAAAAAGGTTGGTCTTGCGACTCCTTTGTGGTCAGATAGCGAATTCAAATCACTGTTAGGAGTACAAATGTACCTAATAGTCACTGAGAAAATTAGACAAGAACTAACTCAGAAATATGAGATTCATCCAGACAAGACTTGGTCGGTAGATGAGTGTAAAAAGGTACTAGGAGCAAGTATTCGCAAGAACAATGTGAAAGCCATTATCTGCTGCCACAGAGAATTTGGTTTAGCGCTAGCTACACAACAGTCTCAGCGTAACTCTGAGCTAGAGAAAGAGAACAAAGAGCTACGTGCTAGAGTTTCCACTTTGACCAAGAAATTGCACTGCAATAAAGCCATAGAAAAAGTGATGTAGAAGTTAGTCAGCCGGATAACATTTACCCTGACTTACAAGCATTCTTTGAAACAGATGTAGCTCTCCTATCAGCAACTGATGTGCCTGTAAATTCAGTCAATGTGTGTGGTGCTAGGAAAAGATCACAGGGAATTGAGGGAACTGAAAGTGTTTCTACCAACTCTTCTGTTGTCCAAATACAAACTGTCGCAAAAGCGCTTGGACCTAAAGATATAGAGAGACTATCCCAGAGCTTACCATCTGCACGCACACAGTTCTCTGAATTTAGAAGAGCATTGATCAGCAAAATGCGTCTATATGACATGTCGTTTACAGAAGTCACACAGTTAATGTCACAAATTTTGACTGAATCTGAATTCAACAGTTTTGAATCTGCAGTGACTTCTGAACTACAACATGCCAGTAGAAGCGATATGAGAGACGGTGTTTTGAAAATCCTAAAGAATATCCTAGGACCCAAAATAGATTGGTCTAGAATTACTAGCTGTGTACAAAGAAGAAACTGTGAGTGAATATACTGAGAGGTTTTGTCAGTCAGCCGTAACTTACAGTGGAATAGTGGATGATTCTGAAAGTGTGCTCGATGACAAAGGACCACTAATTTGTATCTGGTCAGATAGCCTTGTAGCCGAATACAAAAGAGCTTTGCCATTCCTATATCTAACTTGGTCTAACAGAACTATCAGAAGTAATTTAGACAGGTTGGCTGCATGGGAAAGAGATGCTGATGTTAAAGCCAAAGTGAGAGTAGCAGCAGCAGCTACATTTAGCACAGCAAAACAAGAAAACAGGTGGTCTAAAAAAGAAGGCAAATGCCACTACTGTGGAAAATTAGGACATTGGGAGAAAGAGTGTAGGAAGAAGTTGCAAGATACAAAAAGAAATGCTATGCATAATTCTGCTCCTCCTCAGCCTGTTTACAACCCTGAAGCAGTTCACGCAAGTGTCCACTGAAACTTTAGGACAGCTCGTTCAGGCTCTTCTAAGAGCACAAAAAGACCAGGAAAAAAACTAATTGTTGGGGCTGTGAGTAGCTACCTTTCCCCTGTGATCCACCATAATGACAAAATAATTGTTGTGAAGGGTGGCATACAAGAGAAAGAGATTGATTTTTGCTTGATACAGGTGCAGAAATTACAGTAATTCCTACAAAATTGGCTAAAGGAATGGTGTTAGGACAGACTGTAAACGTAAGTTGCCCTCACGCAGTGTCCGCATTAATGAGTCAAGCAAAAGTCACTTCTGTCACTTCCTCTCGTTGGGGAAATTGGTTAGCAACTCTCACAGCCCCGAACATTGTTTTACAGCGTGCACCAGTCATGAACCCATCCTCATGTATGATGTCTGCAATGACTGAAGTTTTGTTAGAGGATGAAGGAGAAATGACACACGATTGTGTTAAGTGGCACGGACCACATCAAGTGATGTTGATTACAGCAGCTGCAGTATTGTGTCAGGGAAAGAAAACCTGGACTCATGTGTCACACTGCAAAGTTGTTCCCCCACCTACAGGGATAGGATAGGACACAGACCAGTGAGGAGCCCAGGGAAGAACCGAATGCAATATGCATCGGGGGACAAACCCTGTGGTGAAGACTCCCTCATAGGCCTTCCCCATCCACTAGTCCATTTTTTACCTCACTGTTCTTTAGGTGTCAAAGGAATTATGAAATAGGGAAAGAAGGAACAACATTAGCAGACCCAGAAAAGGACACAACCCGGGTGTTTGAACAAATACTGCTCTACTGTCTTTTGTTTTAGGACACAACCCTGGTGTTTGAACAAATACTGCTCTACTGTCTTTTGTTTTTCTTTCTACCCTCTTTGCAGATACCACTTGATGGCTGTCCCGAGACCCATGGGCATCGACCTCCTCACCTGTGTATGAGGCCACAACTTCCAGAAAACAACTAGACCCACTGCCAAGCCCAGTATCAAAAAAATAAATAAATAAATAAATAAATAAATGTTATACACAACACAGAGACTCACATACAGAATCTTCAGTCATCCATCAACATGATCAAGATTGTCACATTTCTAACCATCATGGACATCGCACAAAGTGTGGACTCCAGAAACAACATATTCTTAGAGCTGATGAATATGTCAAGAAGTGCCTTGTTTGCAGGAAAGGACGTTTGCATGCCACACGCACCCTCAGTAGGAGCAGGAATCCCATGGGTGGCACACCCTATCTCCAAATGTGACACGTGTACCTTCTTTGATCATCATACCAGTGGATTATACAACAAGGATACATGTCACAATGTAACAATTCCTCCACCCTCTCCATGTTGCATTCCTGGATTACCATCCTGCAACCTAACTTCAGCTCCTCCCATTATGACAGATCTACTTTTGCCAATGACTTTTCCTTGGTGTATGGAAAATTATGCTCCAGCCTCAACTCCCTTGGGTGAAATTCCTCGTGAACTTTGCAGCTTTGTGGTCGAAGTGAGAACAAAATCCCATGTAGACATTACTCCATCAGCAGGAAAAGAGGACAAAGACTTAGAAGAGTGTCTCCACAGGACACCATCCCTTCCAAAACTCTTGGCAATAAATCAGTGGTGTATGATTCCTCCACCGACTGGCATTTTTTGGTTATGTGGAACTTCTGTCTGCAATATTCTACCCAGTCGATTCAATGGCAGGTGCACCCTGGTTTATGTTTTACCGGCTATCAGAGAAAATACACACTCCACCCCAAGCTCTACACATTTACAAAATTCACCACCTTCCACAAACAAAGAAGATGGCTGCATTCCAGGACTTACTTGTGCACAAACATGGTGGTCGAGAACTCTTGGAGCAATAATCCCGTCTTATGGTGTCATGCAGGCCCTTGATCAAGTCAGAAGCTTATCAAATTCTGTACAGAAATTGACCCTTGGTAACATCAAGGACAATCTCGCTTCGCACAAGATAATGATCTTACAGAACAGAGTGGCCTTGGATTACATTCTAGCAACGCAAGGGGGAGCCTGCACCATTATCGGCCCGAGTGCTGCACCGGTTTAATGGATCCAACAGAGAACTTGAACAAAATCCAACAAGACATTCTTGATCTTGCAGCAAATTTACATCAGATGACTGAAAATAATTCTTCATGGTTTGGAAACTTGCTAGGTAAACCCTGGCTGTGGATAAAGGAAATAGCAATTCTGCTGTTCTTTTTCCTACTGGTGTACTATTTATGCGTCCACAGTATCAAGTGTTTCATTCAACAAATGACTCAAGTACCTCACGAGAAAATAACAGTTCCAACCAGAAAAGATTAATACCCATAAGAAATTCACGGACCCTAATTGCATGTTTGTTCTGTGTCAGCATGCAATCACAGAAAAAAACAACACAGAGCAAGTGCTATGTGCCTGTAACGATCACAAGTTACAAGAATGAACTTTTAAGTGTCTAAATTTTTATTTTGTGAGAGTTATTAGAACTCTCAAAGGGGAATTGTTGTATTACAAATTTATAAAATGTTAAACACAATCATATATATAAACTGGGAAAGTAGAGTAGACTGCATTTAGCATTTAAGGTATAAATGATAAATATATCAGCTGTTAGAAAGAGTATTCCAGCAAGAGATTTCCTTCCAGTTCTGTTCTCTCTATTGTAAATTAAATTAGTCAGACTACTGACAATCTCATCCTCTGTCTTTTAATGGCTACTGGAGCCCCAGCCCCAGTTGTCTAAATAGTTAGGCTGATTGGATTAGCATCTCTGTATCTGAATAGTTATGCTGATTGGATTAGGACTGGTAACAATCTAGAGTCTAGGGTGGGTTTCCTATGCCTGTATACATCATTTGCATGCTTTAAAGTTATCACCTGGGTGCTTTGTGTCTATCTCTAAGCACTGCCCTCTAAATGCATGTATAAATTACAATGTAAAGTTCCCTTAGTTAGATGTTGGTCCCTGCAGCTGCTGACAGCACGAATTTCTCAATAAAGAATCCTGCTTGAAGATACAACCGAGTCTCCTGGTCTTACCTTCTGAGTTTCCCACTCTCTAGAAGGATAAAAAGTTTACAACAATCAGCCATGAAGTTAAGCTTGGTCGCAAATGGGGCTTCCAAATGGACAATGACCCCAAGCATAAGGACCACAAAGTCAAGGTATTGGAGTGGCCATCACAAAGCCCTGACCTCAATCTGACAGAACATTTGTGGGCAGAACAGAAAAAGCATGTGCAAGCAAGGAGACCTACAAACCGGACTCAGTTACACCAGTTCTGTCTGGAGGAATGAGCCAAAATTCCAGCAACTTATTGTGAGAAGCTTGTGGAAGGCTTCTCAAAAAGTTTGACTCAAGTTAAACAGTTTAAAGGCAATGCTACCAAGTACTAACAAATTGTATGTAAACTTCTGATCTGCTGGGAATGTGATGAAAGCTGAAATAAATTATTCTACAATTATTATGACATTTCACATTCTTAAAATAAAGTAGTAATCCTAACTGACCTAAGACAAGGGATGTTTTCTACGATTAAATGTCAGGAATTGTGAAAAACTGAGTTTAAATGTATTTGGCTAAGGTGTATGTAAACTTCTGACATTAACTTTAACGTCTAACTGTATGCTAACATTAAATACTTCTGACTTTAACTTTAACGTCTAACTGTATGCTAACATTAAATACTTCTGACTTTAAATTTAACATCTAACTGTATGCTAACATTAAATACTTATGTAAAATAAATGCTCTAATCCTATTTTTTCCCCCACCTTCAATAAAAGTACAACTGTTTGTTGTGAAATTATGATATTCTCATTTCTTTGGGTATTCTTTAGAAGTAACCTTTGCTTATTTAAAGGCATATTCCTAATTCATTACAAGTTAATTTGAAAGGACAGCATTTGTGGCATAATTACCACAAAAAAATTGTTTAGACTCATCCATCCTTTTCTTTGGAAAAAAAAAGGAAAGGAAAAATCGAAATTACAGTGAGGCTTACAATGAAAGTGAATGGGGTCCCATTTTTGGAGGGATTAAAGAAAGAAATGTTACGATATAATTTTACAAAAGCACATACATTAATTCTTCTGTTAAAAGTTGTTTTATGTTGTAATTTGTACAGTACTTTTAGGCTTTGTTGACTACATCATAATGGCAACAAAGTTGTAAAATTAGCTATAACTTTGCACAGAAAAGGTTAGTAAGAGAGTTTTTTTTAATCACATTAAATCATGTTAACACAAATATTGTGCATATCTTGTGGCTTATACTTTTAAAATATACAGTAAAAATGTACTTGCTCATTTGTAGTGTGATGTCATAACCTCTCTGTAACAAATGTTATAATGTTGATAAATACAAGAAATACAAAATAAATAAATAAAGACAGCATTACAACAAACATACATTTCTGCTTATTCAAGACCAATAAAACCCCAATATGCACAATTCTCCAAATTATATTATATTATATTTGTGGGTGGTGGGTCTATCATACAGTAGTTATAGGAGCATTATATTATACTTCTCCACTAAACTAAAGCCAGTGATTAATTCTTTTTTTATTTTTGTTTCGTTAACAGAATAATATAATAACAATCAGCATAAAACAAATAAATAGTCACAGTAGATGTGGATAACAAGACTAATTAAAGAAACAAAACAGATACCAGATGAAAGTGGCAAGGAAATATAAAAAGTTATTGAAAAAAATATATAAAGTAATAATTTATGAAAGCGGATTTTATTCTTTTTTGGGGGGGGCGCGCGCGCGCCTACACGCAGTTGAGACGTCTCGCCTCGTGGTGTAGTGACGTCACGCTGAAGCACTGTGATGCTGTTGTTTCAGAGAGGTGGCAAGCAGCTGGTTGTTGATATCGGTGCAAGCCCATTAAAACTATATAAAAGTAAAACGCAAGGTCCCAATCCTTTCTAAACAAGGTGACAGTGCATTTCAGAAGCGGTATACGCTTTAAGTGTTACTATTTTGTTTGAGGAAAGGTAAGTCCTGACTCTGAGAGGAAAAGTCAACTTTGATCATAATAACAGGACAAACTTTTTTGGCTAGGCTAATTGCTAGCACGCTAGCCACATACACTAATAAACATTCACTCAGACACCAGGCTACAATTCTTTATTTACCAATCACATCTTACAAGAGGGACTATGTAGACATACCTCCCAAAAGCCGAGTATATACATTATCAGCACGTTTTCTGTGTTTAGTTGTGCTAGCTGGTCCTGCTAAACTGTCATAACTTGCAATAAAGTACTCGTGAACGTAAGATCATAAAGCCACAATGAAACAGAATGTATTGAATTATAAGGGCATTTAAATGTGCATATGTGTTCAAAAGCATTTTTGGCACACGATCATTCATCTGCCTTCTTGTTTTCTTTGAATGCTGCTCCAGTTATCACGCGACCATTTTGTCTTATTTGGAAATGGCACTTGTAATATTTAGTCACTCAGTTTGTCAAGTGATTTTAGTGGGCCGATTATGTTTGAATTATATCCTGTCATGAAGCAAAAAATGGTAGATGAGTAGTTATGTTTATTAAGTACAGCTGAAAATAGCATATGGAGATTCTAGAAAGTCACTCTCTGTTAATAGTTATTATGCTTTGCTGAATAATCATGTTGCCCTCTCAGCTATCTAGGTTCAAGTCAGTTAACAGACAATTATTGATTTAGTTCAGAGAATCAGCCAGGTTATGGCAGGTGTTGAATTCCCACAAAACAAAGATACTGACAGTGCATATATCTGAGAACATATGGAGATTGTTAAAGGTGCAAATTCAATATTTAACCACTCTAGAAAGTAAAATGCAAACAGAACAATCAGACAGAAAAGATTCTTATGCTAATGTATATCAGCTGCCTCATGATAGCCTGATTCTGATGTCATTTTTTTGTTATTACAGTTAGAAAGAGGGTACAGGCATCTTATTATTTCATGAAAATATCCCCTGGGGAGTGTTTGTTTAGCTTTGATGACGTGCACCTGAGAGTGGAACTATGCCCGCAGCCACTGTGGATCATAGCCAAAGAATATGTGAGGTTTGGGCCAGCAACCTGGATGAGGAGCTCAAGAGGATCCGACACGTGATCCGAAAATACAACTACATTGCAATGGTGAGTTTGAAGATCTAACAGTACGAGTCTGTTCACTGGCGCAGAAAATCCCTACTGTGTCTCTAAAATGTAAAGTGTGTGTGGTTGTGTTCAGAATGCTCTATGAATGCTTTTAATTTTAAATTCATCACATATATGTACAATATACTTTATACAAACATTGTCAATTGAGTACACATTTGTTAACCAAGCAAGAGCAAAGCCATAATGAAAATGTGCAAAGTGGATTTAAAATCTGAATTAAATATAATAAGACATTATTTAAGCTTTGAATTCACTTGAAATTCCAGCTCTATTGGTATATTTTGTAATACAAATGACAGATGTCACTGCCTTCACCTCAGATCTTTTATTGTGTATATCTAAGCAACCTGAACTCTAATATTGCTTTTTGTCTGATTTGTAGGACACAGAGTTTCCAGGAGTAGTTGCAAGACCAATCGGAGAGTTTAGAAGCAATGCAGATTATCAGTACCAGCTGCTGCGGTGTAATGTTGACTTGTTAAAGATCATCCAGCTTGGCCTTACATTTATGAACAAACAGGGCGTATACCCACCAGGGACGTCAACATGGCAGTTTAACTTCAAATTTAACCTCACGTAAGCATTACAGTTTGTACACTTTTTGTTTACATACTTATTGTTGAAGACATATGACAAGATCACTTTTCTTGTCTTCAGGTGTATCCATAACCATCAGTGTGATTCTTTATGAAAACTGGACATTACACCAACAGTACTGTCTTTTGCAGGGAAGACATGTATGCACAGGATTCCATTGAGCTGCTCACTTCGTCAGGTATCCAGTTTAAGAAGCATGAGGAGGAGGGTATTGAGACACTGTACTTTGCTGAGCTGCTTATGACCTCAGGTGTGGTGCTTTGTGAGGGGGTCAAGTGGCTCTCATTCCATAGGTAATTTTACAGCACAGCACTGCAATTAATAAAGTGTTTTAGTGGTGATGCACGTCACTTCCTTATTAGAGGAAAACTATTGTTTTCAAATTTGTATTGCATCAAAATCTATTTACAACCATTAGCCACTTACTTTGTCTCTCTTCTAAACAGTGGCTATGACTTTGGGTACCTGATAAAAATTTTGTCCAACTCAAAATTGCCAGAGGAAGAGGTCGACTTCTTTGAGATTCTTCGGCTATTTTTTCCCATAATTTATGATGTTAAATACCTAATGAAGAGCTGTAAGAACCTGAAGGTATTTAAGTGTTTTTTTATGTAATTAATGTTTGAACTGTGAATAAGGTTGTTGTCATTAGAGACTGATCTCTTATTTGATCATTGTGGATGATTTTGGACCACTGTCATCACTAAGTTTCATTAAGTGATAAGATACAAGAGACTGTGCTACACTGTGAATATATGCACATCTAAAGGGTATTGTTGGGCAAGATGTAAAGCAGAGACAAGCATGAAACAAATAGGAAAATATTTACAGTGACAAGAAAACTTATTTTAACCATTTGGAGTTACCTGCATTTATGTATAAATTTGTCTTAAAATCTGGTTTGATCTTCATCTAAGTTACAATAATGAACAAACACAATCTGTTTTAACTAATAAAGCACAAATTATTTTATTGTTCTTGTACATATTGAATACATCCTTCAAACATTCACAGTGTTGGTTGGAAAAGGTATGTGAACCCCTAGGTTAATGACATCAACAAAAGCAAATTAGATTTGGCAAACTCCTGGCATCCAATTAATGAAACAAAATTGGAGGTGTGAGTTTGAGCTACTTTTACTTATAAATAGCACTCATTTTGAGTTTGCTTTTCACAAGAAACTTCTGCTGACATGGACCATGCCTCGCAAAAGAGAGATCTCAGAAGACCTACGATCATGAATTGTTGCTTTGCATAGCTGGAAAGGTTGACAAAGTTATCTCGAAGAGCTTAGATATTCATCTGTCATAAATGGAGACAATTTGGTACAGTGCCTACTCTTCCTAGAAGTGGCCGTTCAGCCAAGATGACTCAAAGGGCATACCGCAGAATGCTCAATGAAATAAAAAATAACTCTTGAGTGACAGCTAATGGAACAGGTTAACATCTCTGTTCATGAGTCTACTATACGGAAAACAGACACCACGAAGGAAGCCGCTGCTTTGCAACAAAAACATTGTGGCACACCTGAAGTTTGCAAAAATCCACCTTGACACTCCGCAATGTTACTAAGAAAATGTTTTGTGGACTGATAAAACTTAAGGTTGAATTTTTTGTAAAGAATATGCAGCACTACTTTTGGCATAAAAAGGGCACTGCATACCAACGTTAAAACATCATCCCAATGATGAAGTATGGTGGAGGGACAATCATGATTTGAGGCTGCTTTGTGGAATAATGTCAGAGTGGCTCTGTGCCAGCTGAAGCTCAGTAGAAGTTGAAGTAAACGTTGAAGTAAATCCACTACAGAATGGCTCAAAAAAAAAAAATCCACCTGTTAGAGTCACCCATTCAGAGCCCAGACCTTAACCCAATAGAGATGCTGTGGAATGACTTCAAAAGAGCCGTTCACACCAGACATCCTAAGAATATTGGTGAGCTGATGCAGTTCTGTAAGGAAGAATGGTCTAAAATTCTTCTGAACTGCAGATCTTATCCACAGCTACCAGAAATGCTTTGATGAGGTTATTTCTGCCAAAGCAGGATCGACCAGTTATTAAATCCAAGGGTTCACTTACTTTTTCCACAGCACTGTGTATGTTGAATGAGATGTGTTCAATAAAGACATGAAACATTATCATTGTTTGTATGTTGCTAGCTTAAGCACATTGCGTTTGTGTATACTTGTGACTTTGATGTAGATGAGATTTTATGACCAATTAAAGCAGAAAGCCAGCTACTTCCAAATGGTTCACATATTTTTTCTTGCCACTGTAAATATATAAGGAATATTTTCCTTTGGGTTAAAATGGGTTTAATTAGCAGATTACTTTTACAATAAATTACTTTGGTTTTGCAAAATGAATGACAAGGAGGTGCCACCCAGGATCATGTGATCATAAACAGCAAAAATACTTCCTTGAAGTGAACATTGCATATGCCCTTCTTAAAGAGATCAAGTTGCTCACTTTCATTTGGAATGACACTTCGAATTGCATCCCCTTCTCACAGTGTCCTTCAAGAGCACAAAAACGGGATTGGAATTGACTCTATATCATAGATTTTAGCAGTCTGGAAAACCATGTTTATTCATTGTGAATAGGTGTAATCAGTCTCAAATTTCCATTATGTGATGTTCAGGGTGGTCTGCAGGAGGTAGCAGAGCAACTTGAGCTGGAGAGGATTGGACCTCAGCATCAGGCAGGGTCAGACTCATTACTCACAGGAATGGCATTCTTCAAGATGAGAGAGGTATGCCGTCAACTGAGAAATCATCTAAGCATGTCCTTATATATATATATATATATATATATATATATATATATATATATATATATATATATATATATATATATATATTATGTATCTAGATATCTATCTATCTATAATATATTATTATTATTATTATTTATAATATATATAAATATATATATATATAGTCTCTTTGGGGGAAAAAAACTTTTTGTAGTTTGAGCATAGAGTGGAAATGAGTTAATAAACTATACATACTATGTTGTAGAGAAGTTAGAACAGCATTGGACTACAATGTAGTTCAATTAGTTAAATCACCTTACAGGCAATATGCTCCCTTTCAGCATTGTCATAGTCTTTAAATACAGAGCTTATTACTGGTACCCAGCATTTATAGATAATACTGACAGAAATGTATTTTATTATCTTCTCTCATTGCAGATGTTTTTTGAGGATCACATAGATGATGCTAAGTATTGTGGTCACTTGTATGGACTGGGTTCAGGCTCATCCTATGTCCAGAATGGCACAGGAAATGCCTATGAAGAGGAGGCCAACAAGCAGCAATCATGACACAAAAATAATCTCTCACTGTAAAGAACCTCATATACAGGGCTTAAAACATAGGTTTTTAAGTTGTTTTGTTGTTGTTGTTGTTGTTGTTGTTGTTTTCATGAGATATTTGATAGCACTTTAAAGCTCCCATTCAACAGAAGAAGAAAAAACCTGTTCCCTTTTTTGCCTTCTCTGGGTTAAATTTTTTCACACAATGTTCATCTTTTTATGGTTAAAGAAGAGGAACCATTTGGTGTTTTAGTTATTTCCCCACAGCTCAACCTTTAATATTAAGGTACATTTTATGTTCTTTTTTTATCGTTAATTTATTGTATTCGTTTTTTCTCATGTACTGTTGCATAGTTCAATGACTAATTTAGCAAATGGAGTATACCAGTCATTTACAGGAACTGTCATTCCCTGATCATAGTAGTACTGATTGTACACAATTGGCAATAACTTAAGGCAGATGGAGGATCTCACAGACTACCAGGTAAATACAGGCACTTAATTGTAAAAAGCCCCACACTGATTTTACCCTATATGTTGGGTTAGCACAGATTTTTACCACAAAAGTCAATTTAGAGTGATGACGTAACTGCCACTATTTAAGTGATCTGAAGTCACCTCATAATTCTGTGTCAAGATTGTCTTTCCATTTTCATTTTAAAAAGAGGTTTTGTAGTATTTTAGTATTAAAACATTCAAAGCCTTTTATTCATTTAAGAAATAATGGCTCTTAAAAACTCTTGGCCAACTCAAGTACTCTGTATCAGTGGAACTAGTTTTACTTGCAGTGGTGGTTTTTGAATGCTGCACATTTCGCCTGTTTGGGTTTTTCTCCTTTACTTTTCTGTTTTGTATTGTAATGCTTTACAATTCTGTGTTGCCTAAATCTGCTACATGTACTGAAAAAACATTTGAATAAATACTGTGTTAACTAATCTGATCTTTTATAGACAATTTAATTGCTTGAACACAGCTCGTCTTTTTTGTTGAATGTCTGATTTGGTGAATGATGATTATGATCGCTCTTAATTCCCCCACATCCACTTGTCTATTATCTTAATGTGTACGGTGTCCACACTGGTTTTATGCAATATAAAGAGTGACTGTTTTTAGAATATTTGGAAATAAAAGCTTCCAGATATTCTTAACATATCCAAAGTTTGTTCAAACTTATGTTCAGGGTTGGGAGATTACATGCTGTAAAATGTTATTTGTTAGATTACTCAAGGTCGGTAACATATTCTAAATACTTTGGATTACTTCTTCAGCACTTTATAGATTTTTTTTCACTTGTTTTGACTATAAAAACTCTGCCAGAACAGTAAGACAAAATACACGTTAAAAATACATTCTCTGAAAAACCTAAATATTTTATGCAGTGTTGTTTCTAAAACAATATTAATCAAATTCATATTTTTACAGGAAAACAAAAATGATTATCAAGAATAAGATTTTTGGTCTTACTAGAAAAAAGAAATTATGATCCAACATGAATTTTCTTGATAAAAAAATATGATCGTACATGGTAACACGTGAATGTAAAATGGCTAGAAATAGCATTTTAGCTTTGCGTAAAGATGACAATTTACACAAGGTTTATTTCTATTTCTGCTCCATACTTCTCTGTTTGCTCATATCACATCGTAAGAAAGTGTTTCACTGCTGTTCAATTGCACTTTGGATCACATAATTTATATGTATAATTGTTTTCCATCTGAAAGAACAAAATATTAAATGAAACGTGACAATAAAATGCAAAGTAATCAAGTAATCAAAATACTTTTTGAATGTAACTGTATTGTAATTACCAATGTATCTGTAGTGGAATACAGTTACTTATATTTTGTATTTTAAATGCATAATTCCGTTACATGTATTCTGTTGCTCCGCAACCCTGATTATATTGTATTAAGTAATGATTTCACCATTCATGAGACTGAAAATGGCCACTGTTATAGCTCTAACAAAACAATATCAAACAACACTGTAGCATTTAATAAAATAGTTTATTCATTTGACAGATTAACAAAGTTCATCCAAGCATTTCATTCAGTAGCCTAATCATACAGATATGACATTAAACATAAAAACAGATTAAGCTATTCCAAGCCGGCAGAAATTAATGTACTCTCAAAAGGAACAAAAGCAGCACTGCAACTACAAAATACAATCAGCTGGTCTAGATGCATAAAACCAGAGACCAGTGTTACATCTGATATCACAGTTTATTTCTGGCGTGGTTTGTGAACCTAATGACAAAATAACCAGCTGGAATCCTTTACTACACATTTCCATTAAAAACTACAAATCCGACAACAACATACTACAAGTCTTGGCATATCTGAGGTATGGTTCACACCTCAGTCAAAATCAAGTACAAATACATTCAAGTACATATACATGCAATAACTGGAATCAAAATTAGATAAGAAATATGGTAGCAGGTACATTAGTAGAGCCCTTAGATAAATCAGATGTGATCTTTATCATTAAAAACAACATCTTTGAGTTTTGCATTAACTGTGCAAACATGGTTATGCAAACGTATGTTAAAAATAATCTTGATATAATGACATTTAATAATGAAACGTTCTCCTTACAGTTGTAGTACATATATTAACATGTTTCAATTGATTCAATAGTAGGTAATATTAAGACAAAGATGACTGGAAATGTAAAATAATGTGCAGCTTCAAGCGCTGTTCAAAGTGCATATAGAACATTTTTGACTTCCCTGTGCTTTTTTCCATCTGAATATCCTTGAACATGAGTCTAGTGTAAAATTCACCTGCTTTAATAATTTTATGCTAGCAAAATGTAAATTTGGCATATTTGCATTGAAAACGGCCTATAAGATTTGCTGCATCAATCATTTTGTTATTGTATAACCTTCTTAGCAAAATTCAGGGCAGCTGGGATCCAGAATTAATGGGTGATTTGGGAAGATCCACTTTTGGAGTGAGACTTTGGTCAAATAAAACAGATTATTGATAATGATGTACAAATGTATGGCATACAAATGCATTTGTATGTATATAGTGAATGAAAAAAATATGTTTATTTCAACAATGCAACAAACAAAAATTGTGTTTTAGTGCAGGCTTTTCACATTTCACACACGGAAAAAACTATGAACCACCATATAGCATGCATAAATACTTCACGTTTACCTTCTTCAGCACTGCCTACATCTTGCAAGCTATATTCAAGGCATTTATCATATGAACTTGTAAGCCATGTAAAGTCCCACTGTAATGTTACCAAATGTTCAGTCACTTCTGTCGGTATCTTTATGCACATTTGTTTTTAGCCATACTGTTTCCAAGGAAGACAAGATACTCTCTGGTACTTCATGCATATACACACACCATAATCCTCAACTTATAGCTCTTGTTAAAGAGAGAATGGGCAGTGGTCTGTGCATAAGCAGTGTAGACTTACAGGAACAGATGGTTTCCTTACTGTAAAACTGACAACAGATATAACTACCACAAAACTCCTAGAGAAAAAGAGAGGAGAGTTCATAAAGGATAAGCATTCAAGTCATTCAGGGATTCTCAAATAAATATTACTGTAATTCATATTTGGGAGAATAAGTAACAAAAACGATGATTAGATAGTAGAGGTAGACCGATATATTTGTTTTACCGATTAATTGGAAAAATATCGGTTAATAATGTTTTGGAAATATCGGTTATTGGCAAAAATCTGTTGATAGTTGCCCAAAGTTTTTTCATAATTAACTAATTACAAAATAAGAGTCCCCAGTATGTTTCAGGCTTGTTTATACTTAAAAGTTCCACATTATGTACCAAATCTAAAAATAATTCTAGTTTGGTTGAACAAAAAACTGTATCTGGGATTTTATTCATTTTGGACTCTTTGCCATTAAATGTCATTATATAAATCAATTTGAAAAACTATTGGCCAATTAATTGGTTATTGGCCTTTCCCACAACCTTAGTCAGTTAACCTCTATTAGATAGATAGATAGATAGACAGACAGACAGACAGACAGACAGACAGACAGACAGACAGACAAATAGATAGATAGATAGATAGATAGATAGATAGATAGATAGATAGATAGATAGATAGATAGATAGATAGATAGATAGATAGACAGACAGATAGACAGATAGACAGACAGAGAACATTTAAGAAAAAACATTTTAAACTAAAATTTTTGTTTGTAGAAATTCTTATGCAAGCACAAACAAACACTAATATTAGTTCCATCCATCCATCCATCGTCAACCGCTTATCCTGTGTACAGGGTCGCGGGGTAATATTAGTGCATTTAAGCTTAAGCCTTTAGATCAACAGTTAATTGAAAACATAAATTCATAAAGTATGTCAAACCTTTGACTGGTACTAAAGAGTAATTATCTGAAAATATAATTTTTGTCTATAGCCTCTGTAAGTGACATTATTGCAATATATACACAAAAGTAACAAACCTGTCCCATTAAACCAGCCTATGTCCATGTTCCTAAGTTTCCTTCTCAATAGTCAAGGCTGGGTTGCTTGTACCTGTTTGGAAAATCCAGAATGAGTAGTTAAACACAACACCGTTTCAGTCTATTAATCATAAACCACTGCTGATTAATACTCTACCATAAAATGTTTCTGTAGCGCAGGTAGATCATGACACTAATAATATCAAGGTCACAGATTTGACACAGATGCATGGTCACCCAATAATCTTTATGGTCTAGGCTCTAAACACACAGATCACCAAAATTAGCATTTGTTCTGTAATGATCTATAGAAGATCTCGGTGTTAAATATTCTGTCTCTCTACATGGGCCAGATTCGAACCTGCATGAGCACAACAGCATCCCACTCTGCCACAGCTCTGGCTCAGTTTTCTACATTAGACTCACCTCGCTTATCTCTGTCCTCACTCCCCTCTGACCGCGTGTTATTGATCAACCGGCTCTGAGACTCTCTTAAAGGTTTTGAAGGAAACAGATGAGATTCTCCAGCACTAGCAGGATGTAAAGAGTATAAATGGAAAGCTAACATGCTAAAGATTGAGAGTCAATAAGAACTAAATATTAGAACTAAAAGTTTTTGAAAATAAATGATACTATTCATGTCAATATCAGTTGTATGATATAACTGTAAGGTACCTCTAAAAACAAATGGTAGCACACATTACAATTCATATGAACTATGAACCTTTTGGTTGAAGGGTTGTGTCCAGTAGGTGAGGAGGGCTGTTCAGGGTCTGGGTTCACTAGACACGTGGGGAACGAACAGCCATCGCCCAGACTGCAGAAACACATATAAATATGTATTAGAGAGGGAGCGAGATTACTAAAAACTGACACAAATATTATAAGTGATACCGAACACCACTTTAACTGCTACCTTGAAAATATAGGCAGAAGCCAGTATTTCTTTTCATCTCCAAACACTTGCCGAAAGTTCTTGTTCATTCCTAAACTGAAGCCATTCTTGTCTGGTCCATGTTGGAATGCAGGTGCTCTGAAAGCCTCTGTCAGGAGATTTGTTTGAAGAGAAAAAAAAATTACAAAAATAACAACCACAAATTCATAAACAATGCTACCAGGACATAATAACATTTGTACACTGCAAAGGTGGCACAGAAGCTGCATCCGAAGAGGAATTTGGGTTATTATATTTGCTCATGAGGTGGCGTAAATGCATTTACACAGCAGTTACAATTGTATAAATAATGTTTAGATATTAATATTTTAAATATAAAATAAAAATATAAATATAGAAATTTGAAATGAATTAAAATATAAAAATTACACTTTTAAATATGAAACTAAATTACAAAAATATACTATTTGGTCTATCATTACAACAAAAACAATGTATAATAACAGTGTCAAATGTAAATCAAGTCAATCACTGAAACATCAGCACCACCTTGAGTAAGAAATAACATGTATAATATGTATTGTGTACACGCATGGAATCCTGATAACCATTATTTCATTGTTGCACAGAAAATCAACATGATATAGTATTTATTTTTTTTTTTTAATTAAGTACTGATTACTCTTGCAATAAACAAATAATTAGATATCATGTGATATTACTTTTATATAGATATTAAATGAAAGTGAAAAAAAATTGTACTTAAGTATTAATAAAGTAAAAAGTAACTCTTTTTCCTAGCTATAATAAAATTAAAAGAGGAGAGTATATGAGGGAACATGTTTTTTAATTCAATTCATTTGTTAAGTCGCCTTTTTACTGTCTCTGATGACTATCATATTCCTCCCCCAGTGGCATTCACAACCTTGTCATAGAATCATGTTAAAATAACAAAATATTTGCTAAATAATTTTTATGTGGCCTGTTGTATGTATTGCAAAAGTTTCCTGGTGAAATGAACACTAGAGGCTCTAAAAGAACAATTACAATTATCTCCTTTCACACAAATCATGAGTAAATCATCATATTATCAGTTCATAAACACTTACTTTTCACTGTGTCATAGAAGCACCACAAAACTATACAATTGTGTTTTTAATATCAAATTTGCTTTTTATGACACTATCGGTTAGGTTTAGATTTAAGGTTTATGCTAGGAAGTTCGTGCGACACTTCATTTGAAATGACTGACCTGTCGTTTTCATTTAAATGTCTGTCATCTGTCATTTATTGGATGCAGTGAAAAGTCGGCTTCAGCCCAGTAAGAAGAAAGAAAATGATTTTTTCTTTGGAAATGTAATTAAGTAAAAGTACCAGTATTCTGTTTAAATTACACTCTATTAAAGTACAAATCCCCAAAATGAATACTTAAGTATTAAGTATGAAGTATTATGTGATATATATATATATATATATATATATATATATATATATATATATATATATACATGTGTTTGTGTGTGTGTGTGTGTGTGTATTTTATTTATTTATTTATAATTTTTGGCAATTTTGGCATTTTTTTGTGTATTACACTAATTAAAAGAGGAATACTAAAAAGGTGTGGGCACAAATCCAAAAAACGGATGAGGTACAAGGGGTGGAATGAGGTCTCGGGTTACTAAAGACCCAAGGTATGCATTTAAGGATTAAAGCAAGTGTAATTGCTGTGCAAAGGAAGTGGGGCGAGTCAGAGATTGCTGCCATCCACTAGGAGGTGGAGCAGCTGCCGACGTCTGCCGGGAGGTGGAGGACTTAGCTGCCGTCCACCAAGAGGCGAGGTCCAGTGCCATCGCCTGGCGTCGTGCAGGACTGCTACCCAGCTGGCCAAGGACCAAATGGTGACGTGGTCGGGAACCAGAGTTTTATTTTAATTTTCTCTCTCTCTCTCTCTCTGCCCCTTTTCCTCTCCCCTCCCCTCTTCCTACCCAGGTACCCAGGAGGCTGGGAAAAGTGAGGGGAGTAATCAGTCCGGAGCATTCCGGAGCACAGCCTGAATCAGGAAGTGGAGTTATGTGACGAGGAGGAGGGTGTGGCCGGGCTGTGAATGTGGGCGCCTGGTGCTAGGCGGCCCAATCAGCAGGAGAGAGATGAGAGAAGAAGTCGGAAGTGCTGGAGAGAGAGAGAGACACACACTGTGTGTGTCGTCATGTTATTATGTTCCAGTTCAGTGTTTTAAGTTGTAAATAAAGTCTTGTTGAGTGTCAATGCGGTTCCTGCTTCCTCCTTTACCGACGAACCAGAAGCTTGTCTGCAACAACTGCTATTTTGATTTTTGAAATATTATGTCATATTATTGTTTGTTTTGTTTGATCCTTGCCTGTGAGTCGTCTTGGTGTAGGGCAGGTCCTTAAATAAGGGGCGGTAACTCTTACCTAAGGCTGGCATTTTCTTTTGGGTTTGGTGTTGTTGGATAGACCTCTTCATATGTCTCCCTCTGCATATGTGTGCAGGAATGTCTCATTTGTTTATTTACAATAAATTTTTCTTTTGTGATATTGTTTCTTTATTGATTTGAAGAATTAAAATTTTTATTTGTCTATCGTTTTTTATGTTTTTTCTTTCTTTCTGAAAAAACTTTACTGTTAACCTTTGTGGAAGTTTAATTCTGCCAAAAGCTGCAATCAACTTCCCATTTCAATCAGTACCATCTTATTGGCTCTTTCCCTGGTCATTTTGAAGACTGACTTAGAACTAAGTCTCACAATGACAGTTTCTTTTGCTAGAAGACATCTTCCCTTGAGGATTTGCCACAAAAGGCAGACTGCAAAAGAGGCACAATCAAAGATACACTAATGGTAAATGGTCTGCACTTATATAGCGTCTTTTTAACCTTAACGGTATTCAAAGAGCTATACACTGCGTCTCATTTACACACATTCATACACCAATGTATACTGTTGGTGTATGAATGGCGGCAGAGCTTCCATGAAAGGCGCTAGCCTGCCATTGGGTGCAACTTGGGGTTCAGTGTCTTGCCCAAGGACACTTCGGCATGTGGAGTCAAAGCACTAACCCTGCAATTAGTGGCCGACCTGCTCTACCACCTGAGCCACAGACACCCCACTACTAAACACCACCTGCTCCACATCTGATTTAATGGATGTATGACTAACAGTGGCCCAAAATGTATTTGGACATTTTAAAATGTCTCAATATCATTGAATTGGAAACAAAATATCAAACCAATTGGCATTCTGCTAGACATTTTCCAGTGCCACTTGGTTTGATATATTGTTATCTAATGCAGCGATATTAATATATATTTGATCAGATAGTGCCGACAGATGATCATTTGTTTAGTATTGAAAATACACAGCATTGGTTAGCCCATGTAATTTTGTGGAATCCAAATTGATAATTATAGCGCAGCCCACTCACCTAATGTGGATCTGTTCTTGCAGACAAGCCAGCAGTGATAAGCAAACAAAAACGCCAGGCTCACTGAAAATGTGGAGGCGGCGAAAAACAGGAACATAATGTGGAACTTGGCTTGAGTATCAGGCAGACCATTCTGAGAGAATTCAGCAGTAAACACATGGGAATAACTGTTAATATGTCTATAAAAATTACAACATGTTATGTAGACATAAATAGGCCTCTGTTTGCTTAGCTACTATAACTAATGGGAATTGTAAAGTGGGTGAAAGACTAAACTAATACATGATCAGCCACAACATTAAAACCACCGGCCTAATATTGCATAGGTCCCCCATCGGGCCGCCAAGACAGCGCCAACACGCATCTCAGAATATCTGAGATGTGTGTTGGCGCTGTCTTGGCGGCACTAAATTTCTCACCACAATTGAGTGTTTATCTGTCAGTTCCAACCAGTATGGGCATTCTCTGTTGACCTCTCTTGTTAACAAGGCATTTCCATCCGCAGAACTACTGCTCACTGGATGTTTTTTGTTTTTGCACCATTCTGAGTAAATTCTAGAGACTGTTGTGCGTTAAAATCCCAGGAGTTCAGCAGTTACAGAAATACTAAATCCAGCACATCTGCCACCAACAATCATGCTAAAGTCCAAATCACTGAGATTTCTGATGTTTGTTGTGAACATTAACAGAAGCTCCTGACCTGTATCTGTATGATTTTATGCATTGTACTGCTGCCACACAATTGGCTGATTATATAATTGCATGGATGATTATTGGTGCCAGATGGGCTGATTTGAGTATTTCTGTAACTGCTGATCTCCTGGGATTTTCACACACAACAGTCTCTAGAATTTATTCAGAATGGTAACAAAAAACATCCAGTGACGTCAGCAGCAGTTCTGCATATGGAAACGCCCTGTTGATGAGAGGTCAACAGAGAATGGCCAGAATGGTTCGAACTGACAAAGTCTACAGTAACTCAGATAACCGCTCTATACAATTGTGGTGAGAAGAATAGAATCTCATAATGCTATTCTGAGATGTGGGTTGGCACTGTTTTGGCAGCACGAGGGGGACCTACACAATATTAGGCAGGTGGTTTTAATGTTGTGGATGATAGGTTTATGTTATGCTGAAGCAAACTATGAAACTATCTAAGAGGAATATGTAGGTCAGTCATCGCACATCATCAATGTCACTGACTGACTCAATCTTACCAAATATTCAATTAGACGTTCATGCGTTTTACCATCAACCTTTCAAAATAAAGGCACACTTTTGATAAAGCAATGATGCTTCGGGTGGTGTTTTATTTATTTTAGAGACACCCTATTTGCACATTCAATTGATCTCTTTTTATGAATTAATAATTCATACTTACGGTCCAGAACTGAATGAAATACTGCAAGTCTGTGGCACTGACGAAGAGGCAGTACAACAGAGAATATGCTAGAAAGAGCATAAAAAACTTGTAATTGGAGAAGCCCACACAGTTGTTCACCCTGTAAAATATTAAATGCATTTATTAAGTTCAATAAACTTAGGAGTTAATATCTATTTTATACAAATGCACAATATGCTGCAAAATACTGTATATACTGTAACAAGTGAAAAAGTCCAGTTGCTGCCATTTCTACCTGACTTGACTCTTAAACATTACTTTTGTACTTGTTATTTTCTTATTATGAAATCTAGAAATCTTTTGTACATATGTTCCTTCCAAGACAAAAATGATTTTACTCTTGCTTTGCATTTAATTTTCTGAGAGAGTGCATACCAGGGACAATGGTGATCCATCTTTAAAATGCACCTGTAAAACAGCAGATGGAGAGGCTGTTGAAATGTAACAGCAAAAATAATCTAAAAAATTTGCATTGCACTTTAAAAAAGGAGGAAAGTCATACTTTTCACAAGCAGAGCAATGATGACATCGATCAGGCTTCAGCAGCAGACAGAGCTCACAGTAGCGGACAGCTGTATCAAGACAGCTAGTTAAAATGCAGATCAATAGAATTCACTGAAGACTGAACAAAGATTAAAAAACATATTTAATTGATTATGGCCATTATTTGTTTTGAGCCCAATACTGCAATGAAAAAAATGAAACTGTGCAGTTGTTCCCTTAAAGAGCTATTTTTGTCAAAAGGTTCTCTAGATGATACACAACAAATTGTGAATCAAAAAACTACCTAGGATGAGTACAAATAAGAAAAATGTTCAAAGAATTTACCATGACAAAGTTTTTTCTGCCAAAAATGTAAACCCATAAGACTGATTCATGGATTTGTAGAAGATTTGGTTGCATTTGCATTATTATCAAAAAAGCATATATTAGCTTATTATAGCAATTCTCAAAATGTTGTATACCACCAAATTTCATAATGTTTGGCTGCTGTAGAACTGTAGAGTTACTGTATAACTAGATATTAATTGTAGTGCCCTCTATGAGCAGAATTGGATGACATTTTGCATGCATCCTCAAAATGTCATCATGTGAAATTTTTCCAAGTTTTGTTAAGTTCTGACTTTGCATTCAGAAGATTGAAGTTAATAGATTAATTTGGGCCATGGCCAAAAGCTAAGTTGATTCAGCCATTAAATAATATGTTTTACTTAAATCAACAAATTTTTTTTGCCTAAAATGAGTTCCACATGGTAATATCGAAATTAACTGGTTTTATTCAAGTCAACAATATTACAACACTGAATTGACCTGAATACATTAGGTTACACAAACAATTTTTTTTTAGATCTGGTAGAAATAACTCCTTACAGTAACAATTGCAGGTTACAATTTTTATGGTGTAGACTGATGTTACCTGAAATTTGTATTTAATTTTTTTTTTCAGTTTTGACTTTCAGTTGGACACTTACTGACTTTGCCTGCTATCAGTAATGTCTTGGCACGATTAGGGTGTGCTTCAATTAAAATGTGCCCACCTCCAGACATTGTTCGTGTATAAATGGGCAAATCCTTAGCTATTCGTCTCAAGATATCCTGTTGAGATTCTCTACGATCTTCATGCTCTAGAAGCTCTTTGTCAGAGTGTGACAGGTGGAACTGAGGGAAACAGACAAAAAGCAAAACACTTTGATATTTCCAGCATGACAAGCACCACGGCTACCATACTGCACCCAGAACGTCTCTGACATCAGAAATCTGAGAGATATACAGCTGATTGCCAGTTTGAGCCATATGAGGTTTCTCTATTACAGTTAGTTTCTCATTTACTCGGCTTGAAATAATAACCGCCTGCAGTGAGGTGCTATAGTTACACTGAAGATCATATGCAATTTAGAACACAACATGCTGTTTCTCACAAAGCATAACCTTCAGTTTGCCCTAATGGGTGTTATACCATATATTTAAAACGTTGAACAATAATCATTACCAACTGACAAAAACATTCATTATGGGAACACCTTGTGAGTCATGCTGAAATATGCAGTGTAATAACATTCGAATTGACTAATTATTTAGAGATTACAGACTGATTACACAGTGAATTTGCAGACAAATGAAGAAAGTTCTGTGCTTAACAGTTCAGACTACTGCCCCCAGTGTCCTTAGCAGAAAGTGCTGTTGACCAGCTTCTAGGTGAAATTTCCACAGAGTGGCTCCAAAAGCCAGTATTATTTACATTTGTAAATTATGTAATACATTCAATAGGAATGCATATCTTACTAACCCTACCCCATAACCCAAACTCTAAACCCTAAACCCAGTAGTGCTACAGGGAGATTGAAATGAATGCAAAAATGTTCAAGATGGGGGTTGGCGCTTGTCAGAAATTCACCGGAAGTGTAAATGAACATTTGGAAGCTACATTTCCATTTCCTGTGTGATCATGTTGGAGATTAAGCAGTTTACACCAAATTTCTGATGGTTTTCAGTTGATTTTTGGTGCATAATATAATATTACAACCATTAATACATAACTATAGTATTCATAATCAAATTACATAACGGTACAGCATAAGTGATTCTCACCTCTTTGAGCGGGTTCATGGATTTTGTGAAGATGGTTTGCCAGTATGACCACACAAACATGATGAAAAGCACATGATATGCCAGGAGGTAAACTACTGTAATACAGGAAAATATTCACAACTGATTAAAAAATAGACATCACGATTAAAGTATCTCTGACAACATGTCATTTTAAATGATAACTAGCCACTTTTATATTACATCAAAGGCAAACATCACTGTCATTGCTCATCATTGCCGAATTTGAAAAACCCATAATCCAAATTATTACACTTGTCTCAACCTCAAATGAAACAACTTTTAGAGGGAGTTTTTTTATCCAAAGGAAAAGCATTGATATTTCGATTGGCTGGAAAGTGATTGTAAAACATTGTAGGAAAAAGTCAACTTACTTTTCTCCCCCATATTTTCAATAGTTTCTGCAGAGGAAAAGAGAAAGAGCAAGTCTTAGGAAACAATGCCTCTATGACTTTGGTCATGCTGTATGATTTGAATTCTGAAAGCAGGATAAGCACAGTGTGTCTTGTACAAACAGTAGCTCAATAACTCCTTGTGCATTTCGTAGAAGGTCATCGAGCAGCAGATGGTTCTAAGAACAGTGGCTCTGATCGCTGTTGCTGAAACCCACACTGTAGGGAAACTCTTGATCAAATGCCCAAATTTACTAGCCCATACATGCATCTCTGCAACTTGTACTCGCTCAGAGAGATGAACTATATTGTGGTGATGTGGGCAGCGATACCAACTAAAAGCAACATAAAGAAAAGGCTTTCAATATAAAGATATGACTGTCCACACTGATTACCCCAAAGAGGCTTTTTGTTCTGCACAATGTTGGTCTTGTTAAACATAAATAATCTGTCTGCAACTTTTCTGATTCATTCTAACTATATATTTGCCAGACTTTTCTGTTGTTGAACTGTATATCTTGTTCTTTAAGTGCAGTGGCCTAAAAGCCTCATTAGGTTAGCCTCTAATGTGAGCTGCATTTCTCTCTATCCAAAATATGCTCTTTGAAAAATAATGAGGCATGACACTAAAGTAAAAGGATTACAGTTCCTCTGATGTATATAGCAGACACAATAATGCAGTGCATCTTCATTCAGGTATTTTAGTTCACCATTTAATTTTCAATAGACCTTTGTAGAAACGATAGCTCAGATTTATTTGGATGGTTCTAAAATCACAGTTAGTATTTATAAGGTTTATAGGATGCATACAGTATATGGCATTACAAGAATTTTCATGATCTCACAATAATACACACCAACAACATTTAAAGATGTACTACAGTTGCTGAATCGATTAAGTGGACATGTGAAGAAAAGCACAAGTT
Organism: Xyrauchen texanus; assembly: GCF_025860055.1. Taxonomy (NCBI): domain Eukaryota; kingdom Metazoa; phylum Chordata; class Actinopteri; order Cypriniformes; family Catostomidae; genus Xyrauchen; species Xyrauchen texanus. The sequence goes on along the minus strand of NC_068294.1, from coordinate 29,250,568 downwards.
CAAGGGGCGTTCACACAGAAACCTGTTTTTTTTTTTATGTAAATATGCACTTGTTGCAATGTGTCTCTCTCTGTATTTACACCATAAACACTGTATTTATTCCAGTTCAAAAAACACTGTAAGGAATGTTTTGTCAGGTGACCAAAGAAATGTGCTTCATAAAATCTAAATTGAATGGTTCTATTCAAGTACAACAAATGTATTTAATCTGACTAAATTTACCTGACAAATGAGGTTAAACCAACAAAAGGTAACAATAGCAAGTTACCATTTCTTTGTGCAATTCAACTTTTAAAAATGCATCTCAAAACGTTACATTCCAGTCTAGCTGTTTTTGAAGGAAATAATGTGTCCTGTGAGAAAGGCCCCTAGGGAAGTACAATTGGATATCATGTATATAATAGAGTCATTATCATATAACACATTTCATCAGAACAAGCCTCTCATTTAGAGTAGTGAAAACTATCAACAAATGATAATAATCATTATTAACAATTTCAGCAATTTATTCTCATGGTGGACATGTGTTTGTTACTAAATTCTGTTTGCAGTGCAAGTGTTGACAGCAGATATAGGTCAAGTAGAGATTGGTGAGGTTGAGTTTGACAGCTTGGCATTGAGATTAGCTTTGAGACATAAGCATCAGCAGACAGTACATTTATAACAACCTTTGTCTTGACTGTGCACCAGAGGTTGTTTAAAGGCTTATCACTGACCACCTTAAGCATGACTGTAAAACTTACAGATGGATGCAACAAAAGTAGTGGTGCTATTAACAATAGTAAATCACTCTACTTTTAAATGGGAACTGTTACATTTCTCTGCATTTGCATGCTTGTTGCAATGAGCCCACTAGGCTCAGATAATGCCACTGAATACAAGCAACAGCCTTCCACTCATGTTCAAGTTCAACCTCTGTGTGACTCTTGAATTGTCCTGTTCAAACAACAGTTAACAGAAGCATCTCAAATTCAAGTCAAGCCCCTTTTCTATTCTTGTAATAGCCATGAATAATGCCTGTAACCATAAGGGCAGTGACAGCAACTTCCATAACACCTAAATTAACAATAACCACCATTTGGCCGAACAGTTCTCAATGCGAAACCATGCCCTTCTGTGCCGATCTGGGCCAGTTAGCATGGTTATGGTTTCTTTTTCCATTGTGGGGCTGCAAAATCATGATCAGAAAGTAACAAATAGGCCAGTTGGTGATGGCATGAAAGGTTAACATTGGAGCGAGTGAACTATGAAAGATTATAATATATTTCAGTTTTAAGGACTGTTCTTCCCCCTGGTTTTGACTCTGCTAAAGCACAGGAAAGACACAGCCCATATAAAAAGGATAGCAAAGAGATAAATGCGAGAGGTTTACCATCATATACTGAGGGGTTCTGTATATATGCACTACCGGTCGAAAGTTTTGAAACACTTCCTCATTCTTTATTATAATTTTTTTTTCTTCACATTTTGGAATAATAGTTAAGTCATCAAAACTATTGAATAACATAAATGGAACTATGGGAATTATGTTGTGACTAAACAAAATCCAAAAAAATTAATAAAAACAAAATAAAAACTGTGTTATATTTTAGCATCTTCAAAGTATTCACCCTTTTCCTAGAATTTGCAGACATGTACTCTTGAGTTTTTCTCAACCAGCTTCTTGAGGTATCACCCTGAGATGTTTTTTAAACAGCATTGAAGGCATCCCATCTATATGCTGGGCACTTATTGGCTGTTTTTTTTATTATTATTATTTGGTCCAAGTCATCAATTTCAAAAACCTTTTTTTTTTTTGAATATGGTGGCACAATTATATTTTTGTCTACAAAACTAATTTCAAACATTTAAGCATACACCTTCATATCAAAAGAGTCTTAAGATCGTGAGAAACATTTCAGTCAAAACTTCTGACTGGTAATATATATACTGAAGTATATACTTATATATGAATATATAAGTTACATTTTGATATATTATATGAGTTTTAATGAGCTAGCTAATGTAATCTGCCTCCCTGATGAAAAAAGTGTGTAGAAAAATAATGTATTACTAGTTAAACCATCATCAAAATATCAAGATGATACACTAAACATACACTAATTTCTATGAACTTTTATTAACTTCACTCAAATATTAACAAACTTGGCCAGCTCCCTTGAAACAACTGAGTTTCTATGCATTGGCAAATTGACAATCGTGAGTCACCACACACTAAAACCATTCCACCATAACTAACTGTGCTGAGAAATCTGTGCTGAAAATGTTACATACCGAACCATGCTCAAGTGGGAATGGAACTGGAACCGTTCGGCCCAATGGTGGAAAAGAGCTTAATATGTTATTTTTTTTTAAAAACAGTCCAAAAAAGATGCACGTTTATCTGTCAATCATATTAAGTGTAGAGCGAAGCATTTGGGTCACTCCCTCAGCCTGATTTTATAAACATTATGTGACTGTGACACCATTTTGGTGAAATTAGATTACATAGGTTCCTTACTATACCACTGACGTGCGGTCTGGGTAGGCAAACTAGGCACTGCCTACCCTGCCAAAATTCTAAAAAAAAATGTTTATTAAATAATAAACTTGTATTTGTATTTTTATTCTTGTGATTTATATATGCAATATGTGTGTTATTCCAATTGTTTAGACGTTATGATGACAAATGTAGCAGTTACGCATAATCAACTAAAAACAAATGGTAGAATAAGCAGTGCTTTTACGGTCCATTCATTGCAGACGACAAGCAGAAAACCCATGTTGTGCATGCGCGCTCGATCCTGTATACTTTAACATGTACGGCAAAAGCACAAATCTGCTGTGCCTTTTGACGTAAATATGTTATGCCCGTAATCATCTCCGTTACGTATCAGACATGGACCAATTAAAATCGAGATATTCCTGGACATTTGCGTAGCTAACGTCATCACACCACAGCTAGCGTACATGCCTAATCCCGCCAAATTCAAAATCAAAATGACAGCACCGGCCGTAATCACGGAATTAAGAATTTTTTCCAAGCTCGATTTTAATTCCAAATATGAGTTAATTGCAAGAGGGAGGTCTACGCCAGCCTTAGATGGACTAGTACAGCAAAAGGGCCCAAAAATTATCCGATCATTTCAAACTGATTGGTATGTAAGAAAAGATTGGCTATGTGGCTGTGCTAACAATCAGCGGCTGTACTGCTATCCCTGCCTGCTTTTTTCAACCAGTCAGACTGTTTGGACTTCAGCGGGATATTGTGATTTGAACAACCTGCTCGCAGCTTTAACCAAGCACGAAAAGTCGTCAGCTCACATCCAGTGTCAAATTACACTGAAAACCTTTGGAAAATCTCGGATCGACCTTGCACTTGACGATCAAAGGAAGCTGAATATAACCTACCACAATGAAAAGGTAAAGGAAAACCGAGAGGTTTTGAAGGATCTGATAAATGCGTAACGTTCACTGTTTACGCGCTTGTGTGTGTGCGTGAGAGAGAGAGTACACGATATACATCCTGATTTGTACATTTCTTGATATGCCGCGCTTGTGCGTAACGTTCACTGTTATTATGTATTATTATCTTAAACAATAAATCAGGTAATCTGGCTTTCATAACTCAGTGCCTAGCCTCTTTAAGACATCACCGCACGTCACTGTACTATACGTATCGCAGCAGTTCCGAGGTGAAATGTCCGACACCATCTCATGAGAAGTCATACAAATTCATACAAGCTGGCTAAATTATATGAAATCGTCCAAGCACCTGCGTTTCAAAAGTCGTACGAATTCATACAACCCAACTCCGATTTTGCCAACTTCAACCAATCTGTGCGATTTCTCTGTGAGAGTGTGTTGGAAATGTACACTTTGTGGCATTAAAAGCAAGTTACATTTTCACCCGAACAGATGACGTTTTAAAGGATGACGCACTTTCGATGACTTTTCAACTAAATCTACCTCCGTACACTAAACCTTAAACCTTAACATTATCACTAATGTCATAAAAAGCAAACGTGAGTTTAAAAAAACACAAGCATATCATTTTGTGTGGCCTCTGGAGACCCAGTTCAGCATAAACTGGTCTAAACTACCAATAGGATCAGCAGTTAGACGTGTGGCCAGGCCACTGACACAACGCTCTGTGAAGTCTCTGGGGGCATCACAAAGAAGCTGTTTTACAGTATATGCACTTGCACATCATTTGATTTTATTAAAGGAATCCAAACAAATGTCTTCAGAGGATCATCCACCATTCAAGAACACAATAAAAGCTCTTGATGCATGGTTCTCTTACGAGAGGTTCTCTCGTATTGCGTAAGCTAGCTTACGCTACGGGAAAGATTCATCTTTTCTGAGATATTGAAGCCAAAAAATTATCCTTAATTTTTGTATCCATTGTCAGCGCAGTCGCGGCGGCTGCAGACCTTGGCCGGGCTAGCTAGCGAGCTCATAGGTTGCTCTGCGGCAACTGCTGCAGCCTATAGACGAGCTTGGGCGAACTCGCATCCAATGAGAGGCGTCCGGCGCTCACTGCATCAAAGCCCGCCAAAAAGGGCGTGACTAGAGTGCATATAAGCGTAGTTCGTAGGCTGGAACCCTGATTTTCATCTCTTCAGCGAAGCTCTCCGCATCGCTGACCTGGAAGCCGCGTCGCCGTTTGAGGGGCATCTAGCAAGCGTGGACAGCGCTAGAAGAAGCCGGCCGTCTCAGCCACCTTCAGCCATCCTGCGAGCTACGCCATCCGACGACGTATCCTTTTATTAAGCAAGCTAGTTCTCACGAACTATTCACAAAAGAGTACGAGCGTCTTTTCAAGATGCCTCGCTCCACTTGCGCCTCATGTCGCGCCCTTCTCAGCACAGGAGACCGCCACATCATCTGCGCTCTCTGCCTGGGACTGGGGCACGCAGAGCTCGCCCTCACTGAGGGCGGATCGCGATTTCTGCGAGGAGCTACCGATGTCGACCCTGCGGGCTCGACTCGAGCGATCAAAGCAGAAACCGCCAGCGCCGCCTACCCTCAGCAGCGCAGGAAGAAGCGCCGCTCACAAAGGCTGCCGGAAGCTGTGGTTGAAGCGACTGCCTCGCCGAGCCTCTCCCTCGAGCATCGCTTTCACCCTCCCCGCCCCTCGGGACGCCGCAGTTGCCGCCGGCGGCCGCACTGCTGCCATCTCGGATGACGAGCGGAGGATAAGGGCTGCTGTTCCATCATGGCTTCGGACAGCAGGAGTGGACAGGCTCCCAAGCCTCCTCCTCAGCCCAGGAATCCAGCAGGACCGCGCCGGGTCGAAGGGGAGTTAACACGCCTCCTCACACAGGCCGTCGACCGCCTCGGGCTCGAGTGGTCACCGCCCCTGAGCAGGCACCCAACAGACTCGGCGGCTGCTTTCTTCAAAGCCATCGCCGCTCTACACCCGCGGCCGGGCCGCTCCCTTCCTGCCGGAATTACATACGGAGCTTGCAAAGTCGTGGAGCGCTCCGTTTTCAGCCAGGACCCGTTCACACGTCTCCCACCTCTCTGGCGTCGGTGGGCGGCGCCACTGAGAGAGGCTACTCCTCCATCCCCTGGTCGAGGACTTCGGTAGCAGCACACCTTTGTCCGCCCTCGCGAGATGGCGTTCCAAGCCTGTGCTCCCGTCTAAGGCCTGCAGAGCGACTTCCGCCTATGTTGGCCGCGCCTATTCCGCCGCCGGCCAAGCCGCATCTGCTCTGCACTCAATGGCCGCTTTTACAGATCCTACAAGCAGACCTTCTTCGAGTGGGATGAGAAAGGCAGGCACCCAGAGGCTGTTACTGATCTACTGGCGCGACAGACCTCGCCCTTAGCGCTACCAAAGCTGCAGCCCAAGCTCTAGGGAAGTGCATGGCCTCGCTGACTGTGACCGAGAGACACTTATGGCTAACACTAGCCGACATGGGAGAAGCAGAGCGCTCCACGTTCCTCAACGCACCGCTCTCTCCAACCGGTCTCTTCGGCTCCGCGGTGAGTGGCATTGTTGACCGCTTCTCAGAAGTCCAGAAAGCCACCCAAGCCATGAACCTCTTCCTGCCACGTCGGCTAGCTCCTCTGCAGGCCGCTCACGTGATCAGCCTCCTGCACGAGCCTCTTCACAGCGCCCAGTTCAACAATCTCAGACTTCTCAGCGTCGACAGGGCGGCCGCCCTCGATCAGGCTCAGACAGCCGCCGCAGACCGCCTCCCAGCGGGCCTCGATCTAAGGTAGCGCTGAAACCCGAGCAGCCGAAGTCTTCCTAACTGTGTTGAACAAGCGACGGCTCAGTCCGCCGGCGGCGGACCACTGTCAAAGCTTTACCCCTGTCAGTCCCCTTCTCTCAGGCTACTACAGTGGTGAATTTAGCAGCCAACAAGCCGGTGACACTGCCTGCTTGCCTGCACTCAAACGCCCGTTTTCACGGCGACCCAAAGAAATCTTGTAAAGAGCAAACATGTCTTATGTGTAGAAAAAGTGCCCACAACCCAGTGTTCGCCCCTACACACAAGCATAACACATCCCGTGCCCCTATCAGAGCACGCTCTCATAAAGCGGTTACTGAACCGCTCGAGCGTCAGAGTCAATGAAGGCGCCACAAATGCGTCATACGCCCATTCTCTGCCCGCTCTGTCACACGACCAGCCCTATGTGTAGAAAATGTGCCCACAATCCAGTGTTCACTTCTGCACACAAGCACTGCATGTCTCGTGTCCCCACCAGAGCACGCTCACATAAAGCGGTTACTGAACCGCTCGAGCGCTAGAGTCAATAAATGCGCCCACAAATGCGTGCAGCGCCCATTCTTTGCCCGCTCTGTTACACGGCCAGCAACCATTCCTCTGTGTGTAAGTCCTGTGCCCATGACTATGCTTGCGCATCACGTAACAGATGTGACTCTTTCCCCATTCATTCCAATCGGAAGTCACTCACAAAACAGCCTGTTCATGCTGTCTCGCGAGCAATCATGCATGAACACACTAAACGCAGCCACACATTTTGTTCAGCTCTGTGTGCGGCAATCAGAGCGAATTGGCCATTCACCCTCTAGCGTTACGCTTCAAAGCGTGGGAAGCTATTCCAGGGATATCCAAGTGGGTGTTAAGCACAATACAACAGGGCTATTTGCTACAGTTCGATCGCCGCCCCTCGCTTCAGAGCGGCTCGAAACCACTGTGAACACGGAAGCAGCGTGCATGCTTCGTTCAGAAATAGCAAGCCTTCTGTGCAAAAGGGCCATAGAAAAGTGCCACCCTCTCTGAGCGAGTCGGGGCTTTACAGCCGTTATTTTCTTGTTCCCAAGAAAGACGGCGGCCTCAGACCCATATTAGATCTCAGGGTTTTGAACAAGGTGCTTGCAAAAGACCGTTCAAAATGCTTACAATCAGGAAACTCCTCGCAGCATGTGCGCCAGGGGACTGGTTTATTTCTCTCGATCTGAAAGATGCATACTTTCAGATTCAGATAAACCCCGTCACAGGCCATTCTTGAGATTCAGCCGACGGCCAGGTTTATCAATACACCGTCCTTCCGTTCGGCCTGTCCTTAGCACCCGTACTTTCACGAAGTGCATGGATGCGGCGCCGCACCCCTCGCGGAGTCAGGGTTTGCGAATTCTGAACTATTTGGACGACTGGCTGATTATGGCTCAGTCACATATGGAGCTTCTGTCTCACAGAGCAGTTCTCCTCAGCCATCTGAACAGTTTGGGTCTTGCAGTCAATTGGACCAAGAGCTCACTACAGCCCAGTCAGACCATTTCCTTCCTGGGAATAGAACTAGACTCCGTGGCAATGACGGCTCGCTTATCTACACAGCGCGCGACGCCGTGTTCAGCGACTAGCCGCATCTTTTCAGATGAACAGCCTCACGCCTCTGAAGAAATTCCAGAGAGTGCTAGGTTACATGGCCTCAGCCGCAGCAGTACTTCAGCTGGGTTTACTGCACATGCGCCGCTTCAGCATTGGCTAAACACCAGCGTCTCGCCGGGCTTGGGCCACAGGCCGCCAGCCCATCAAGGTGACTCAGACCTGCATATCAGCTCTGCAGCCCTGGACAGTGGCTGAATGGTATCAGCGGGGAGTGACAATGGGAGCTGTATCTCGCCGAAAGTCATCTCGACAGACGCGCCCAACACGGGTTGGGGCGCGGTCTCGCGAGGGCTCTCCGGTTTTGGCCTATGGTCAGTTCAGGAAAAGCTCCTTCACATAAATTGTCTGGAAATGATAGCGGTCGAGTACGCCGCGTGCGCTTTCTCCCGGTCATTCAGGGTCACCACGTCCTGGTCCGCTCGGACAACAGATCTGTGGTATCCTACCTAAACCGTCAGGGCGGTGTCAGATCCAGGAACCTCTTCCATCTGACAAAACGCATACTGAGTTGGTCCCAGTGCCACCTGCGCTCGCTGAGGGCGACACACGTGCCAGGCCACCTGAACGACGGCCCGGACAGACTGTCCAGAGACAATATTCCCCCAGGGAATGGTCCCTGCACGCTCAAACAGTCCAGACGTTATGGCACCTATTCGGCAGAGCAGAGATAGACCTCTTTAGCGTCCAAAGAGAACTCTCACTGCCCAGTATTTTTCTCGAAGCGAGGACGCAGCTGGCCCAGGACTGGCCCAGACGCCCGCTTACGCCTTCCCTCCCGCCTCGCTATTGCCACAGGTAATGCAGAGGATCAGGAAACGCGTCACTCGGTGCTCCTCATAGCCCCGCTGGGAGAATCAGACATGGTTCCCGGAGCTTACGCAGCTGTCGCTGACAGCGCCGTGGCCCATCCCAGTGAGAGCAGATCTCCTCTCTCAAGCTCGTGGCACAATCTGGCATCCCCACCCAGAGCTGGGCGCTGCATGCGTGGTGATCAACGACTACCCGTCGCTCTGCCAGAAGGAGTAATAAACACCATCATACACGCTAGAGCCCCTTCCACGAGAAGACTCTATGCGTCAAAATGGTCTGTGTTCTCAAAATGGTGCACCGACAGAGACCTGGACCCACGGACATGTGGGGTGTCGTCGCTGCTCAGTATTTCTACAAGAGCTGCTGGATGAGGGCAGATCCCCATCCACGCTCAAAGTGTATGTGGCGGCCGCTGCGGCGTTCAGCTGAACCCCTGCACGGCCAGTCATGGGGTAAAACGAGCTGGTCATCCGCTTCCTCAGGGAGCTAGAAGGATGAACCCCGCGCTCCCATCGGTTCCTATCTGGGATCTTTCTATAGTTCTCGAAACTATGAAAGCCCCCCTTTCGAACCACTTCAATCCGTGGATTTGAAATACCTTTCACTCAAAACCGCTTTTCTGACTGCCCTGTCATCAGTCAAACGCGTGGGAGACCTTCACGCGCTGTCTGTCAGCGCTGCGTGTCTTGAGTTTGGACCAAGTGACTCCAAGGTCATTTTAAAGCCTAGACACGGCTATGTTCCCAAGGTGATCGGTACTCCTTTCAGAGCACAGGTCATTTCCTATCGGCGCTGCCAGCACCGGATAGCTGAACGCGACGCCAATCTCCTTTGCCCGGTCAGAGCACTGAGATTGTATACTGCACGCTCCGCTGCTTTCAGACGCTCGAGCAGCTTTTCGCTTCGCTCGAGGGCGCACCAAAGGTCTCGCCATCGAAACAGACACTATCTAGATGGATAGTGGATGCTATTGCTGCTGCATACGCGTCAAAAGACCTGCCATGCCCGTTGGGCATTAGGGCTCACTCCACTAGAGGCATGGCATCCTCGTGGGCATGGTCCAGCGGAATTTCCATTCACGACATATGTGTGGCAGCGGATGGACTTCCCTCCACCTTTGTCAGATTTTACAATATGGAAGTGCCCGCTCTGCAGGCAAAACTACTAGCGGTTTAATACGCTACAGCTCCCCTGGTGAGCTGCACTGATGGGACACATTCCACACAGACCGGCACCGCCGCTCTGTCGCTTCCGTCCTACTATGTGCTTATGTATTACACAATCAATGACCCGCATTCTTGCCGGCCAAATATTATTTCCCCACTCATAAGGGCTCCCGGGTCCCCCTTAATTCCCTGGGGCTTATACAGTGGATGCTTGGCGCGACGGCGTTGACAATGGGTTCCCGTGAGCGTAAGCTAGCTTACGCATATACGAGAGAACCTCTCGTAAGAGAACGTGTCGGTTACCTACGTAACCTCGGTTCTCTCTAGATGAGGAGCAGTATTGCGTAAGCCGGCGTGCTTCAGCGCCACGGCGACTTTTCAGCTTCAGTCAATGAAAACCAGGGTTCCAGCCTACGAACTACGCTTATATGCACTCTAGTCACGCCCTTTTGGCGGGCTTTGATGCAGTGGCGCGGGACGCCTCTCATTGGATGCGAGTTCAGCCCAAGCTCGTCTATAGGCTGCAGCAGTTGCCGCAGAGCAACCTATGAGCTCGCTAGCTAGCCCGCTCAAGGTCTGCAGCTGCCGCACTGCGTTGACAATGGATACAAAAATTAAGGATAATTTTTTGGCTTCAATATCTCAGAAAAGATGAATCTTTCCCGTAGCGTAAGCTAGCTTACGCAATACTCGTTCCCTCATCTAGAGAGAACCGAGGTTACGTAGGTAACCGATACGTTTTATGAGAACAAGATATCAGATGCAGTCAAAGGAGAGAATGTAAGATATTAAGATGCCAAATTTACAATACACAGTACTGCATAAAGGTATTTCAGTGTTGTAATTGGGGTGCAGAAAACATGCATAATATTATAACATTATTACTTATTACATATAAACTGTATTTACACATATACATGTGTTTCTTGTGTTTCTGTATGTATTTAGAGAGAGAGCGAGAGAGAGAGATTAACAAAATAAATCTTAACCAAACTTGTTTTGTTTTTATCTAAGACTGACTACCTTCTAATAATTACCACATTAGTCTCTCTACTTTTATTGTGTATTATAATTGCTACTGATAACTGATGCTCTTAACATGAAATAACATATGTATAACCATGACACTAATACTGGAATACAGTACACTAAATCAATCGGTTATAAGCAAATGGACCCCAATCGGGCACAAAACCAGAAATCTGCAAAACACATGGTCGAGGCTAGGTGTTTATTTCTTTATTTCTCCCCGTTCCTCTTCAACTTCATCCAGAGAGAGCTATCCAGTTGTTTCCAGCCTTACCTATGCAGAGCTGCACTACATACGCGTAGTAGGACCATGCCACGATCACGCAGATGAACAGCACAGGGATCCAGTACAGAACTCTCCAGCAGTCAACGCTGCGCGAACCCGACGGCGCCATCTTTCTATTTGGTCACCAAAAGTGGCCAAAACGACAAGTTCACCCTCACCGACTGAATGCACTGATGCTAAAACATCATATCTTCAGTGTACAGCTGTTGGCCAACCGCTTACGGTTTGTATGCTCCTCCATCCTCCAGTTCGCCCGATCACTCTTGTTTGCTGTGTAACACAACGGTACCGCCCCTTTTCTACAACTTGACATGATGCGGTGAAGGTGTTACTATACAACCCTATGCTGAATTAACATTGGTTTCTCGCAGTGGCGCCTGCAGCTGTACGGCATTACGCACTGTACGTTTCATGAGCGGTCCGACTGCCCTGAGAAATATTTACTCTCAGAATATTTAATCAATCATGAAATGTGTCCCGTATTTATGTTGGCTGTTTATAAGAACTAGCTATGTCCAATTTGGGAATGAATAATTCTTTTGAGTCGGTTCTTTTCGGTGAATTGGCCAAACGGGCTTGCAAAAAGGTCTGAATCGATTCGTGATTCAGTACTCTCTCACTGAATCATTATGAGCGGGTTCTCGCACAGTAAAACAGTTTCTGGATATTTACGAATACAGAAAACAAACAGCGCTTGATACAGTGGAAATGTACCAACAATCAACCGAAAAGTATATCTTTTTGGCAGGTAACTTTGAGAAACTTCAGCTAGTGCTGTGTTGTGTGAATTAAGGGGCTGCTCAAACTAAACATGTTTTTGCGTCTTCTCGCGCTGTTTTTTTCGATTGTTTTCCATATGAACATTGTTAGATAGATTTCTTTTGAAAACTGCGTCACGTTTCACTGTTTTTAGCATCTCTCACAGGAGCGCTGCATTTTTAGACGCTGTGTCAAGTAAAAAAAAAAACGTTATTTTTTTCGAGACACCTGCGTTCTGCTCTATTTGTTGTGATCCATTTAGCTTTTTCTTTTTTTTTTTTTTTTTTTTGCGGGAAAACGCTTCTGTCTGAACGGTTACAGGATGAAATGCTTTAGCCAATAGTTACATGAGTGCTACTCGGACTCTAGAAAATAAAACAAATGCTTATCTCAAAGTCGCCACAATTAACGCTTTGTTGTTGTTGTTGTTGTTTTTTTGTTTTTTTGCGAACACACATGTTGGTGCAGCTATCATTATGAGGACTCTCCATAGACATAATTATTTTTGTACTGTACAAACTATAGATTCTATCCCCTAAACCTAACCATCACAAAAAAAAAAAAAAAAACTTTCTGCTTTTTTACATTTTCATTTAAACAGTTTAGTATGTTTTTTAAGCGATTTGAATTATGGGGACACTCGAAATGTCCTCATAAACCACATTTATATCATAATACCCATTTATATCATAATACCCTTGTTATTACCAGTTTATAACCTAAAAGAAAGTCCTCGTCAACCACTTAAACCACTTAGATTGACTTGGAATGTCTCAGTGTTTCACAGTAAAAGGTGAAAACGTGCAGTTCTTTCCTTAAAGGGATAGTTCATCATAAATGAAAATTCTCTCATCATTTACTCACTTTTAAGCCATCAAAGAAATAGTAATCCATATGACTCCAGTGGTATATCTTCAAAAGCATTATAGTAGCTGTGGGTGAGAAACAGATCAATATTTAAGTCCTTTTTTTACTCTCCACTTTCACTTTCAGAATGTGAAAGTGGAGATTTATAGTAAAAAGAAGAAAGAAAAAAGGGACTTAAATATTGATTTGTTTCTCACCCACACCTACTATATTGCTTTTGAAGATATACCACTGGAGTCATATGGATTACTTAGGCCCTGCAACAAAGGTGTTTTTTTTTACTCCAAAGACTATCCTTTCACTTACTGAACAGTTATTGGAAAACCAAAACTGAAAATGACAAATAAGTATTTTGTGATCATTTCAGGGGTTCTCATTAGCTACATACATTTGCAAAATTTTTCAAATGTATTAAATGTTAGGTCAAATTACCTCAAAATCAACCTTAACATATCATGAATCAGGAAAATGTTTACAGGTGTTTAGGAAAGTGTTTAATATAAATTACTTGACTCTTTTTTTTTTTTTTACAGTGTACAGATGCTTCATGTTTCTTTAAATAATTACTAGCTATAGTAGTCTACATGTATAGTTACATGTAGCTATACAAAATAATTACACATTAAGCAGGCTACATGAAGTTCATTAGTATTCCTTTGTGCTTACTTAAGTAAATGCACACTAATATGTGCAATGAAATGTAAAGTGTGACCCATGCATTGAAAACTTTTTGGAGAGTTATGATAAAAATTATTTGAAAGTAGTAGACTGCACACTGCTGCAAGTAATACAGAAACAAGAGAAATGGCACAAACAATTACCACCAAAATATTTTATTTTGATTGTGGTCTTAAATCATTCAAACTGTCTAAGCAACCTGAATACTAATGGATAAAAAGCATTCTTCACTTATGACAACAGACATGGAATATGCAAACTGTCAAATGCAAAAAAACAAATGACTTCAACTGCCTAAAAGTCTATAATAAAACATGGTACATTTTCTAAGCATGATGCATCATTCAGTTATTCAGTTTAGAGTGAGACAGGCCAACTACTGTTATAATGAGATGAACAGAGATTGATGGCTTATCCCTAAAATATTTTAATTCATCTGTCTCCACTATTATTGTTAGAATTCTGTTGTATTCTGTTTCTGATTGTTTGTTTGTTCTTTTCAAGAAGTAAGTCATAGGAAGTGGAGAGACAGATCTGTGTGAGCAGCACATTACAGTAAGATTAGATTGTCAGACCCTATGTAAGCTGATCTGGTTGGTGGGCAGTGGACAAGCTCAGAGAAACTATCACTGACGTGCGGTCTGGGTAGGCAAACTAGGCACTGCCTACCCTGCCAAAATTCTAAAAAAAAAATGTTTATTAAATAATAAACTTGTATTTGTATTTTTATTCTTGTGATTTATATATGCAATATGTGTGTTATTCCAATTGTTTAGACGTTATGATGACAAATGTAGCTGTTACGCATAATCAACTAAAAACAAATGGTAGAATAAGCAGTGCTTTTACGGTCCATTCATTGCAGACGACAAGCAGAAAACCCATGTTGCGCATGCGCACTTCGATCCTGTATACTTTAACATGTACGGCAAAAAGCACAAATCTGCTGTGCCTTTTGACGAAAATATGTTATGCCCGTAATCATCTCCGTTACGTATCAGACATGAACCAATTAAAATCGAGATATTCCTGGACATTTGCGTAGCTAACGTCATCACACCACAGCTAGCGTACATGCCTAATCCCCGCCAAATTCAAAATCAAAATGACAGCACCGGCCGTAATCACGGAATTAAGAATTTTTTCCAAGCTCGATTTTAATTCCAAATATGAGTTAATTGCAAGAGGGAGGTCTACGCCAGCCTTAGATGGACTAGTACAGCAAAAGGGCCCAAAAATTATCCGATCATTTCAAACTGATTGGTATGTAAGAAAAGATTGGCTATGTGGCTGTGCTAACAATCAGCGGCTGTACTGCTATCCCTGCCTGCTTTTTTCAACCAGTCAGACTGTTTGGACTTCAGCGGGATATTGTGATTTGAACAACCTGCTCGCAGCTTTAACCAAGCATGAAAAGTCGTCAGCTCACATCCAGTGTCAAATTACACTGAAAACCTTTGGAAAATCTCGGCTCGACCTTGCACTTGACGATCAAAGGAAGCTGAATATAACCTACCACAATGAAAAGGTAAAGGAAAACCGAGAGGTTTTGAAGGATCTGATAAATGCGTAACGTTCACTGTTTACGCGCTTGTGTGTGTGCGTGAGAGAGAGAGAGTACACGATATACATCCTGATTTGTACATTTCTTGATATGCCGCGCTTGTGCGTAACGTTCACTGTTATTATGTATTATTATCTTAAACAATAAATCAGGTAATCTGGCTTTCATAACTCAGTGCCTAGCCTCTTTAAGACATCACCGCACGTCACTGGAAACTATGTTAGCAATGTGCTATTTGTAAGGGAAGATTATCTGGCTTATAACTTGTAGAGAAGCAAATTAAACAATGCATTGCAATGCAGCAGGGAAAAATACAGTCTTTGTCAGTTTCTCTGCAAGAGAACATTTTCTCTACACAAAATAGATATAAATAAATAAATAGAACAAATAACTTCCATCAGAATTCAGCACTTTTCAAATGTACATGTTCAGTTCAACATAATAATAAATATGAAGTTTTGTGGGATGCCACAATCAGGGTTCCAACACTTTTGACCAATTCATTTCCATGACTTTTCCATGAACTTTCTTGTTGTTTGTGGGATACTGATTTTTAAAAATCATTCAGACTGATGTGTGATGCTGTTTGACCGATTCGTTTAAAATAACCAAAACAAAAGAATAATGTGCTCTCAAATCAGACATCAGTATGGCTTACAAGCTAATTTTACTCTCTATAAAATATATTAGATGAGAGCGTAACAAAAAAAACTGCTTATTTATTTATATATTATATTTTTCATTTATAATATATATATATATATATATATATATATATATATATATTTTTTTTTTTTTCATTTATAATTTATATATATTGCATTGATATTGATATATTTATTCATAAATATATAGTCTATGACGTTTAGGATTGCAATAATTTACATAATGTTTTGGGCCTTAAAAACATAATTAAAAAATTCCCAGATACTTCCAGGTTTTCCATAATTGTGGGAATCCTGCTAAATGTAATATAAAATATAAGTGGCATATTCACAAGTAACAGTTCCTGAATAAAGGTAAGTTATATTGAAAATTTATAATTTTTGTAAATATTATTTCATCATGAAAATGAAGAGACTACTTTACAAATCATTACAGCAGTGCCATCTATCCCAAAAATGAGGGCACTAAAAACATTTAAACTAATAACTCTGCTTAATAAACAAAAGTCATGGCTATATCTTTTACTGAATGGCTTTTAAAGAGTTTAGAAAATACCTGACAAGTGACAAAGCTCTAACTGTAGGCCAAAGAGGTAGCATACTAATCTAACTATGGCAGTGTTTGACACCGGTCAGGCCAAACATTGAGTAACTGAGAACTTTCAATTCAATTTGAGATTTCTTCACTGTGATGGACACAGAATTGAGCAGGACTTGTGCCTATAGAAATCAAAGGCATACAGAAAAATAGAAATATCACTTCACAGTGGAAAAAACTGCAAAAAAAGAACATTCAAATTATTTATCTGCATTTGAGCACAACATAACTGAATCCATTAAATGATATTCTTAATATATTACTTTACTGTATAATACAAATTTACAGTAAATATATACTTTTAAGTATTAAAGTTTATTTCATTTTTAATTATGTAGGTGTTTTCTGTAATGCTCTTTTCTTGTGGGTTGGCTATTGTATATTATCACTGTGTTGAGTCTAAATACAGTATTTTAGGCTGGTTTCTTGTATCTGTTGATGGCACACATACATTTTACAGAGTAATCTGATGCTAGACAAAGAGCTTTGCCTGAATGCGGAGCAGTACTAGAGCTGTGGTTCAGTATTATTAATTCACAATTCCCCCGCGCAATATCATGAAGCCAAACCTAAAATACTGTGTAAATTAAGAGAGTATCTACTACAATACGCCTGATATTCAACCATGAACGTACCTATTTGCAAGTGAGTTCCTTCTTCATACAGGCTTTAAAAGATTTGAATCTCTCTTCACCTTTGTATCCCTGAAGTCAGAAAGGTAACATAAAACAAGAAAGATTGTATGTCATGAATAGATATCTTTTCAACAACAACACCACAAAAATGTTAGGCGCTAGTTAGTTAGCTTACTACCATCCTGAAGGATCAATAAATGGCCACTAGATGGCAGCCAAATTTCACCCACAACAAAACTAATGCTAGTTTTGTTCTAGTAAACATACTTGGAAAAATAACTAAAAGGGATTGGGAAATAATAATAATAACAACAGTACAATGGTACTTAATCATATTGGGTTTAAATGTATTTAAAAAGCATTAGTCTCACATAGCTAGAAATTTTGCAGCTTATTGTGGCCAAAAAACAGCCACTTAAACGTGAGGAGACAATACTACCAACATGCAATGTGACCAACAATAGTTGTTTTACGTTTTTATTGTGCCATTTAAGGGCAGGTAAATCTTAATAGATCATATAGCAATTATAGATGTCACAAAAACGCACACACAATATGGTACGTCAGTCTCCACAAATAGTTGTACTGTAGTACTGATTATTTCAAAGATAGAAAGCAATATTATTCTCTCCTTGAATATTTAGCTTACTTGCAACAAAGTTCCTCAAACTAAACTATTATGAAGAAACAAGCCTGGAAATTTTGGCTAACACAATTTTGTTTTCCAGCATAAAAAAAATCTGGGAAACACTCTACTAAGTATAAATACAAATGGCTTGTGTCCATTTAAAGCCTTGAACTAGATTTCAGGGTGATCTGATGATGTCCTGTAACTCAGCAACCCTTTTTACAGCTGACCAGTGGTTCATAACTGCCTTTAGTGCTTTAAAATGTTCATAAATTGCATTTAAACAACCTCGGAGAAGAACCATCAACCTTCAAACCAAATTTACCCAAGAGCCACGGTGCAGCCGATCCTTCATAATCCCAATGAACTCCTTGTAGCTTAGCTGGTCATCATGGTCCACATCAAAGATCTTGAAAATGGTGTTCACAAGGTGTTGTGAGAGCTTTTGTCCAGTGGCCACATAAACTGCACGAGCAAACTCATCTGTGACAATGTGATTAGAAACAGCTTATCTACTGGGTCCTCTGTGTCAGAAAGCAGTTTGGAATATTTTTGTCTGTATACCTTGTCCAATTGCGCGATTTGCATAGTTGTACATCTGCATGGCAATGGCAAAATCCTCCAAGTTATTGAGGAACTGAAAGAAGGACCTAAATTCTTCAAAGGTGATGCCCTGTAAGAGAAACCCGAGTTGTTTAGATTGTTACCTGATTTTTAAATTGCAATCAAGAATATTCTTTAAGAAGCCTTGGGCAATGAAAAGATAATTATTAGCTCATGCCAGAGTCTTTATAATATGATAGTACTCATGCAGTGAAAAACACATAAAACTGATAACTTTCAAAAAGATGACTCGCATGAGATGCAGCTCTCTAAACAAGGCAAAACGGCATCATGCCTCACCTTTCAAACAAGAGGAAACCTTAGTGTATGTGGAACCTTAAAGACTGATAACTGATCCCAAGGCAGAAAATAGCAAAGTCAAATAATCCCAGCCCATGTCTCCAGCCCCTGCTCCTCTTCTATACAATTTGAGCTGTCAACACCTCTGGACTGTTTTGTTTAAGGAGAGGTCAGGTGGCTTGTCAACTCGTCTAAAGAAGATTAACCTGATACTTGCATAAATAAAAACAAAGGGGATGTATCCAAAATATCTCACCACCAGCAGATTACTCAAACAGCAGTCCTTTTGATTTCCACTCATCCGTTTCCAGGCACTATGTGTTTCTCTGAACACCCTCTTGCAACTAACAACCTCTGTTTTACAAATGAACTAATGAGTAATATGTGACGCTTTGTTGCTTTTACAAGTTAAGCTGTATTGCAATATCTCTTAACTTAAGAAAAAAACCACTTATATATCAATGGCCATCCACCAACAGCCTCCTCAAGCTACTGAAAATAACATAACCTCATAATGTGAGGGTCACTGTGCAAAGAGGCAAACGACTTAAAACACAAAGACTCAAATGACTCTCAGATTATAAATATCCTCCTCTCTCCACTTTTCCCAAAATATGTGCTGTGATGGTATTTTCTTTACTATAGCTCTGATTTGAACTTATTCAGACTCATTTACGAAAAATACATGAAATAGGTAATTCAAAAACATGGAGTAGGAAGGCAGATCTTGGAGTGGAATATTGGCATGGTATAACGTGATTAAGTACTTAATACCAAGATACCTACTTTATGATCATTTTGAATTTCCTAACAACAGGTTTTAATCGTTTTTTAATATGTTTTAATATATTTGAATACAATAGTTTATATGAACGTGTAAAGAAAAGTGTGTATTTTAGGTGCAGTCAATGGTCACCATTTTTAAATTACCTTTTTGCCTTCACTGGTATATTTTAAGTTGTCCTGTGGTGTGAACAATTCATTTTTACAAGAACAAATGTTCCATGTAGTCTCAATTAATATGAAATCATGAAAACTGCATTCATAATTATTATTAAAGAATGAACAAAAGCAGTTGTAACTCTTTAGATTAAGGTTCCCTTTGTTAAAATTAGTTAACCACATTAGTTAACGTGAACTAACAATTAACAATATTTTTGCAGAATGTATTAATCTTGGTTAATGTTCATTTCAACATATAGTAATATCAATCAAAAGTTGCATATGTTAATATTAGTTAATGCACTATGAACTAACATGAACTACCAGTGAACTATTGTAATTTTATTAACTAACATTAACAAAGATTAATAAATGCTGTAAACAATATATTGTTCATTGTTAGTTCATGAAACCTACTGTAATGCATTAACTAATGTTAACGAAAGGAACCTTATAGTAAAGTTTTACCAATGTCATTTTGAAAAATTGTTTTAGATTGAGTAGCATGTCACACCACAGGACATGTCAGCTTCCCAAAAGTATTTCATGTCAACAAAGCAAATGTAAATGGGCATGAAATCTGAATCTAGATGTGGTACCTGTGGTGCTTTTTTCTGGAAGCCTCAAACCATGATGCTTTTCAGTGTTTGTGTCTAGAGTAAACGTAGTACCTTCTCATCTGGTATGCTTTGACGCACATTCTCAAGGTAGCCAGTGATGTTGTCCACAGTGGTGTAGCGCAGCAGGATACTTGCAAAGTCCTCCTCACTGATGGTGGTCATTCCCTTGGTATAGCTGAGGAACTCAATCTCAAGAACTTCTGTCTGCAGGTTGTCCATGAATCTGCCGACAAAGCGTGACACAGACACAGTGTTAAGAGAATATGCCATCACTTGTTCAGTGGGACACCAGACTAAGTGACTGGACCATCCCAACATGCTTTGATAAGAATACGCATCCTCCACACTGATTGTCTCAGGGCATTTAAATTATTTTTAAGGGACATGCATTAACAATGACATTACTAGCAGTCTAGATTCACTATCATGGTGATTGAATTTATGAGTTTGTAGCCTGCTAAGCCTTCTCTATTTTTCTTCTCTATTATATCTTTCTATTAAAACACTTACTGCACTCTACTTTCTATTGCTTGTAATTCGCTTTTTTTCTTTGCTTATTTGATTGTAATTTTATTTGGCCATCCTTTTTTACCTCTGTGATTTTTATACAAATTATTTCATCTCTAGTGAAGATTAATTTGTAATAAATGTAAGGAATTAGTTAGGCTGACGGAGAAGATTAATGAGTTAGAGACACGCATCCAAGTTAAAATTCTCTAAGTAGGCAGTGTATCAATAATATCAAAGACTGGATGACTAGAAATGTAATTCTAATCAGTTTTGACAAAACACAGGTATAAATATAAAGAAATTGGACCAAAAACCTATAATAAATAAGATGCTAGAAAATAGTTTGTTTCTCGATGGATGTACTGTTACGTCTTCTACAGCTAAGAACATGGGTGTTATGTTTGATAGCAATCTATCCTTTGAAAATCACATTTTCCATGTTTGTAGATCAGTACTGTTCCACCTCAAAGATATTGCTAAGTTATTAAACATGCTCTATGTTTCTGATGCCGAAAAGCTAATTCATGCGTTCATGACCTAAAGAATAGATTATAGTTATGCACTACTGAGTGGATGTTCTGCAGTTTCAATAAATATGCTTTAGTTGGTTCAAAATGCACCAGCTAGAGTGCTGACTAGAGCCAAGACATGTCATCATATCAGCCCAATTTTACAGTCACTACATTGGCTACCTGTTAAGTTCTGTATCAATTTCAAAATTCTGCTTATAACTTAAAAAGCTTTGAATTGTCTAGTTCCTCATTACTTAAGCAACCATTTACTGCTATAATCCATCAAATTCACTATGATCGCAAAATGTGTGGAAAATTGGAAATGTGATCATTGCCACAGTTGCTTTTGGGCTTGATAACTGGGAGCCTAAAGACAAATAATGATTTTCAATAATGTTTTCATTTAAACTGCTCAATGAGGTCCTTAAGACATTACAGCATCATTTTCTGTAAAGCCGCTTTGAAACTTTGTGTGCTGTGAAAAGCACTATACAATAAAAATTACGCGACTTGACAAAAGTGCCCTTTGCCACACTATTCTGCACCTCACTGATTCTGCTTGCATCATCTTGGTCATAGGATGGACTACACTCTCTTAAAATGGACAATAAGTGAATGCCAACTATAGCCTTCATCAGCCCAATAAAAAAGGACACTGCATACGTGTACTTTCACAGTCAATTTAGGATGGACTTCAAAGACACTTAATCATTAATCTTACTGTTCAGTAGATATCCTTTCATTTTAAAAAATTGCTCACCAACATCTACTTAGTTTAATCAATTAATACATGACTTGTATTACACATAGATAACTAGTATTGGCATTCTATTTATGCTGTAGGAACTGGCTCCCCCAGCTGAGCCTGGTTTCTCCCAAGGCCATTAACAAACTTCAAAATTTGCCTAAAGACAAATGATTTTTAAAGCTCAATGAGAACTTTAAGATATTACAGACAGTACACCTCATTTTCTGTAAAGCTGCTTTGAAACAATGTGTGTCGTGAAAATCGCTATAAAAATAAAAATGACTTGATGAGTGAAAACTGCTAAAATGTTATTTGTCTCAAACCTGTAGAAGTCATCAAAATTGAGTTCACTTTTGCCCTTTCTTCCAAAAAAATGCACCAGCAGGGTTGTGTCGGTGACATTATCTGATTCGTGCTGTGAAAGCAAATGAAAAAAGCACATTATTCAGCTGTACTAACTGTATGAGGAAGCAAAAAACTTCACAGAATAAAACCATCAAATGAACATAACAATAGCTTGACCATGGTACAATATAAATGTGCAGCCATAGACGTAACAAACAAAATGGAAACAGAGAAAAACAAAAATAAATTTTAATTTAATTGGAAAATATACCTGTATATTAGATCAAATACAATTAATAAGGAAAAGTTACATTTCTATTGTACATGAACAAGCTTGAACAATAGAGAAAAACACTTGGAGCAGCCATTGCATCATCTCATGCCAAGCAGACAACAGATTATCCATGCAGAAATCAGTGCCTTTCATTTCAGGCTGCAGTTGTTTGTCTATTGGAAAATGCTCCCATTGTATCTTATTCAATCTTCCTTTGCATCCACATACTGTATTTTATACGAAAACAATAGCCATTTTGTAATTGAAAGTTCACAATGATGCCTTGAAATGTCAACTGAAATTATTTTAGAGACTTATTCTATCATTATATACAACATTTCTATGTACAACAAAGCATCCTGGCTTGGATGTATAAAATTATCTTTTGGCAAAGAGCCTAGTTACAATTCTTAAAATTTTGAAACCGGATGTCTCTGTTAGACTGTAAAAAAATATTTGTGATGTAACCCAAAAACGTTGCTTCATGTGGTAACATCTAAATTAACTCGTTCAAAATTAAAACATAATTCTTTTAATAATTACCCAGCAAATGAGGTTACACCAACAAAAGTATTTTATGGGTTAGATGAAGTAAAATAAATCCTTGAGGTCAAAATTGCAATTTACCACTTTTTTCAATCTAATATTTAAACACTACTGACATGAAATATAGTGATATAAATAATGAAAAATTAAATGACACCAAAAACATAAAACTGTGATCTTAACCTCATGGGATGGGGGAACAGGAAATGACCAATGGTTTTAGAATGGAAAAACACATGAGCTTGAGGATACTTGTACCTCCATCAGATCTGAAAAGACAATTATTCTTGCACCATGCCTTAGAACATCCCAGAAACTTCTGGGTTCAGAATGTAGCTGTTCTTTTTTAAGTACCTGCGTATTAAAGGTGATATGTTAAAAGGCTTAACAAGATTTACCAAAAAAAAAAAAAATCAAACAGACTCACAGACAATACACATTAAATGCCTAATCCACACGCAAAATCTATCTGAAGTAATGCAACAAAATGTCATAGCTTTTTTATTAAACCTGAATGAGCAGGGCTTGTTTCCTTCATCTCAATCTAGGGAACCAAAAATATCTGTTGGGTGTATAACTCACATGATTTTGTATGAATGAACTTTGAAACAAATTAATTTGCCACCTCGTCAATGATTATCCCACATATTGGTGACTTTACTGCAGAGATTTATGACCTTGTGCTTCAGTCAGTAAACAAGCACTCATTCATTACTGTATTCAAATAACTAAACGTTTGATATGCTAAATGCTATCCTTCCCTAGATAAACAGTGGTTAATATTGTGATCAGTGTTGAGATTATTTTTCAAGTTAAATGTTTATTTTCTGTTCCTCTAATGTCACCAAACGGAATTGGAAAAGTAATGACTGTTTTAAAAGAGGTTTCCCATACACTCTCCCATATTCTATTAGTCGACCAAACAATAGGCCTGCCTCGAACTCATGACATTGGTTGAGCCAACGTTGCTGTGTTGGCTGGTCAGGATACTCAAACAAACGGAGCAATGTTGTGATAGCACCACAAAGTCACAGTGTTTACACTTTTGGAGGGAATTAACCAACAAATGATTTATTTAAAGATGCATATCAAGTTGGGTTAAGTTGGAATTACTGCGTTACCATTAAATCAACATCAGCTCATGGAGGTAACCCTGAAAATCATGACTGACTGCAGAGCTGTAACAGCTCGTAATATCTTTTATTTGGTGATGATACTGACTTATTCTTGAGTTATATACTTTGAGTGACACAAAACTCTTTATGGTCAATCCTTTGCAAGATGTATAGTAACCCAAACCCAAATACCACTTTTCAAGCAACTGTAAAAATAAAACATGGGGTTCCAGACACGGTGAATTGTCATTCTTTAGCTGTGGGCCTTTTAACATTATTTTTTAAGTCCATTCCTTAGCAAAAACTCCTGACAGTAGACAAGCAACATAAAACATTTGTGTAAGTCTCTGAATGATTTTTGTGCTCTCCTAGACAATAGAGTTGTGGTTTTAGACTTCTGACTGAGCCCCATTAGAGCTGCATTGTCCTTCTCTGGAGGTGAGCCATGCATGAGGGTCACCCGTTACACACTATCCAAACATTTTATGTAAAATAATATACAGTAGCTGCCTGCTTTTCTGAAAGAAGTCTACGAATGTAGATGCAACTCAAAGTTTGAGTCTTCTGGTTTATTGAGAACTAATTATGATAAAGCTGCAGGTCAAAGTATTAATGGTTATGACAGGCATGCACAGTGTTTTAAGACCAAGACCGTACAAGATCAATCATAAACCAAATATGTTAACTGGCATGCTAAGAACAAATTAAATTACATTTATGCTTGTGAGGATTTTACAGATACATACATTGCTGATGGCAGAGCCTTGATATCCGTACAGTTCCACACTCTCACACACAGAAGATTTTGGTGATGTGCAAAATAAAGGGAAAATTCAAATCATCATTCAGTATCAGTGATTGTTCACAAAGAATTACAAGACAATAAATTCTCAATGTAATCTGTAATAATGAGCATTTTCAGAGATAAGAGACTCAAATTTGTCATTGTATTTTTGTACTCTACAGAATATTCATCCTTCCACAGTAATGTAGATTTGTTATAAAAACAGATTTCACATCAAATGAACAATGCATCCATCAAACATGTTTTTTTTTTAAATATTTGAATATTTAAATGCTATTTGAATATTTAAAAGCATCCAACAAAACAATCTTGGAGTAATCCACGATTCTCCATGCGTGACTGTTTCCACGGAGGCACATAAACATTACATTTAGTTATTTAGCAGACCCTTTTATTCAAAGAAACCTCTTCTATTAGTCGACCAAAACAAAAACAAAAAATGTATTACTTTAAAAAAAGAATCCACTAAAGCAATAAGTCACAAGTGGTGGTGATTACAATGAATTTACATTGATTTTGCCGCATGTTAGACGTGTTCTCAACAACAATATGATAAAAGGCACTAAATTTCAATAAGCAGACCAACTTTATAGACTACATAGCATACAATAAGCTTCCCTGTGGAAGGCTTCCAAATGTCATGTGGAACATGATTAAACATGTGTTTATAAGGAAAGTTTATATTGTTAATTTATTTTGACTGTTTATTTAAGTACCATGCACATCTGATTTGTAGTAAAAGTATTAACTGAAATGGTAAAGGTGATGTAAACGATTTTAGCATTCTGAAGCTTTCAGGTTACTGAGACCTTGAATTAGACACGCCCTCTCGTTCCAAAACCCCGCCCTCCAAAGATAATTTTGTGACCAAATGGGTAAAAGAGCAGCATTGTTTGTTCCGGTGGCACAATAGCACCCTCAACTGACAAACATTCTGAATCACAGCCTCAATGGTCTTCTTCAAATACAACACTATGACAACGAGCAAAATGATTGATAGGTGAAAAGCCGCGATTGTCTGACAAATTTTTGTTTGCTGTTTACAAAGTCTACAGCTGTCACAGACACCGGTGAAATATCACAGGACACTTATTTCATTAATATTTTAAGGGAGTAGGAAAATGTATTCCTCGTTGTTTTGAGGAATGAAGGCTATGCATTACTTGAAATTGCCAAAAAACTGAAGATTTCATACAAAGACACTACAGTCTTCAAAAACAAAGGACAACTGGCCATAACAAGGACAGAAAGAGATGTGGATGACCAGATGTACAACTAAACAAGAGTATAAGTACATCAGAGTCTGTAGTTTGAGAAATAGACGCCTCACTTGTCCTCAGCTGATAAATCGCTTACAGCACCTTTAATGAAAATCATGTCATGAAGATAAGGAGATTTTCCTAATTCTGTACCATTAAAAAGGAAATCTTACAAATATTTTTTTTTTTTCATTGTACATATAGTTTTTATGAGAGCAAACAACTGCACAAGTTGAGCCTGAACTAATTTGTACTCCAACTAACACATTAACATGTTCTGGATTGCTTGATTTGATAGATTTTACATCGCATCTTATGGAGAAATCAGTCCATCAGCAATCAGAATCATCATGGCGGAGGCCAGTGGTTGGTCAGGAAAACTGTGAATAATCGGAATACACAATTGTTCCACTAAGATAGTTAATTAGCCGAAACCATAGGCTGTTTGCGTTTACTAAATAACATAGCAATCTGCAGCATTAATATAGAATGGTGTTTCTATATAATATAGAATATAGTCACTGGTGTTTGTTTATAGTCATTTTACATCCGCTTCAAATGTGACTCATGCAATCAGAATTTAAAATCTCCAATGGTGGCCAAAAGTTTGGAATAATGTACAGATTTTGCTGTTTCAGAAGGAAATTGGTACATTAATTCACCAAAGTGTCATTCAACTGATCACAAAGTATAGTCAGGACATTACTAATGTAAAAAACAGCACCATCACTAATTGAAAACAGTAATTTATCAAATCTAGATAGGCCCCATTTCCAGCAGCCATCACTCCAACATCTTATCCTTGAGTAATCATGCTAAATTGCTAATCAATTTCATCTTATATCAAGCACAGTTGAAAGCTATTTGGTTCATTAAATTATGCTTAATATTGTCTTTGTGTTTGTTTTTGAGTTGCCACAGTATGAAATAGACTGGCATGTCTTAAGGTCACAAACACTTAAGAGAAACCCCTCGACAACTCAAGTCTGGTGTTTCTATAATAATTCTGAGACAGAATTACATGGCAAAAGATAATCTATAAAACAAACTCTAGCCAATAGGTGGAACAAACACAAAGAGCATATAGATTCATCCATTAAATTGTCCTGAAGGTGTGTTACTCTACAAATTAAACTCCAGCGACTAGGTGGAACCAGCTCAAAAAAAGCACAAAGAATGTCAAACGAATGTTCAGTGAGCCATTTCACTCGGCTTCAACTTGAGTACAAACAAATGACTTAATCACTCCAATATCTTTGCAAGAAATATTCCACAAAACCAACTCCAGCCAAAAGGAGGAATAAGTACAAAGAGCATGTAGATTCTTCCATAAATTTGTTTTGAAGGTGTGTTACTCTGCAAATTAAACTCCATCCACAAGGCAGAATCAGCACAAAAAAAGCACTCAGTTTCCTCAAACAGTCAAGCGAATGTTCAGTGAACCGGTCCACTCGGCTGCAACGTGAGTACCACAAGATGACTTACTCACTCCATTGACTTTATGAAGGACATCGCTTGCTGTGGGCATGTGAATGTTTAAAAAATAAAAATAAAATCACTTTATTGTCACACAACCATATACACAATTGCAATAGTGGGTACAATTCTTGGGTGTAGTTCCGAGCAACAAAGCAGTCATGACAGGGATGAGACATATACCAATTTACAATAACATCAGATTACACAACACAATATACAATAATAATATACAGTATATAATACAGAATACACATAAACAAAATATATAATACACAGTAACAACAGTACTATGTTGTTTATTATAAATTGGTATATGTCTCGTTATGACATGCTATGTTGCTCTGAACTGCACACAAGACTTTCACCTACTGTTGTACTTGTGTACATAGTAGTGTGACAGTAAAGTGATTTGATTTGACAGTATACAATAAAAATTGTATATATAAAATATACAATATGTTGTATTGTACTGTATTGACATTCAGGCTGTCGGTTGATGGTCAGCTCCCAGTTTTGTTAAGAGAGAATATAATTTATGAAAGTCCAGTGTGATATAATAAGATTATAAGATTAATAAAGTGCAGTGCTGATGTATATTGATCGTGAGAGATCAAGAGTTCAAAAGTCTGATTGCTTGGGGGAAGAAGCTGTCATGGAATCGGCTGGTGTGGGTCCTGATGCTGCGATACTGCCTGCCTGATGGTAGCAGTGAGAGCAGCACATGGCTCAGTTGATAGTCTCTGATGATCCTCCAAGCTTTTTTCACACACCGCCTGGTATATATGTCCTGGAGGGAGGGAAGCTCACCTCCGATGATGTGTCTGGCAGTTCGCACCACCCTTTGCAGGGCTTTGTGGTTGTGGGTGGTGCTGTTGCTGTACCAGGCAGTGATACAGCCAGTCAGGATGCTCTCTACAGTGCTGGTGTAGAACTGTCTGAGGATGTGGTGGTTCATTCCAAACTTCCTCAGCCATCTCAGGAAGAGGAGGCACTGGTGAGCCTTCTTAACAACGGCCTCAGTCGTATCATCAACAAACTTAATGATGGCATTGAAGCTGTGTGTTGCCACACAGTCATGTGTCTAAAGGGAATACAGGAGTGGGCTGAGAACACAGACCTGCAGGCCTCCAGTATTGAGGGTCAGTGATGAGGAGATGTTGTTGCCCATTCTAACCACCTGGCATCTGCTTGACAGTAAGTCCAGGATCCAGCTGCGCAGCGAGCTGTTTAAGCCCAGAGTTTCACATCAAGCTTGCAGGGCACTATGGTGTTGAATGCAGAGCTGGAGTCTACAAACTGCATTCTCACATATGTGTTCTTTTTTTCAGGTGGGAGAGAGCAGTGTGTAGTGTAGATGCAATGGCATCATCAGTAGAGCGGTTGTTGTCCATTTAGGGAGGCAGCACAGAGAAGATGTAACCTCTGATTAGTCTCTCAAAGTATTTGCTGATGACGGTGGTCAGAGCAACAGGAAACCTTTAATTTAAGCAAGTGATTTTGCATTGCTTTGGTACAGTCACAATGGTGGACATTTTAAAGCATGTGGCATGTAGACAAGGAGAGGGAGAGATTGAAAATGTCCATAAAAACAGCAGCCAGTTGGTTCGCGCATGCTCTGTTGACGTAGCCCGGAATGCCATCTGGACCTGTGGCTATACAGATATTCACCCGTCAGAAGGATCGGTTTACATCCGCTACAGAGACGGAGAGTGAACTAACCTCTGTAGCTTCGGCCACAAGAGATCTCTCCGTGAGGGCGGTGTTATTTTCCTCGAAACGAGCATAAAATCTATTTAGCTCATCTGGGAGAGAGGCAGCGCTGTTCATGGCTGAGTTTTTATTACCTTTGAAGTCTGTGATGAAATTAATTCCCTGCCACATGCTTCTAGAGTCAGTGGTGTTGAACTGTCCTTCAATTTTGTCCCTGTGAGGCCTGTATATTAAGTGCTGTACGAATATCGCTATTAATCCATGGTTTCTGGTTTGGGTAGATCCGTATAGTTTTGGTTGGTACAACGTCCTCTATGCACTTACTGATGAAACATGTTATGGTATCAGCATAAACCTTGATGTTGTCAT
Organism: Xyrauchen texanus; assembly: GCF_025860055.1. Taxonomy (NCBI): domain Eukaryota; kingdom Metazoa; phylum Chordata; class Actinopteri; order Cypriniformes; family Catostomidae; genus Xyrauchen; species Xyrauchen texanus. Next base: position 29,220,896 of record NC_068294.1, on the reverse strand, counting down.
CAGAGGTGGACCGGAACTTCTCCCAGTTCGCATGATCAAAACAGTCTTGTAGCACAGAATCTGATTGGTCTGATCAGCACAGGATCGTTCTGAGGGCAGGTGCTTCCTGTTTCAGTTTCTGCCTGTAAGCGGGTAGAAGCAGAATAGAAGAGTGGTCCGATTTGCCAAATGGTGGGTGGGAGGGATTTGTAGCCATCCTGGAAGGGAGAGTAGCAATGGTCCAAAACCTGGTCCCCTTGTGTGTTGCAACTGATTTGTTGGAAGTATTTTTGTGCGATTGATTTGAAATTGGCTTTGTTAAAGGTCCCGGTCACAATGAACATGGCCTCAGGGTGCACGGTTTCCTGCTGACTTATACTCCCATTCTGTTCCTTGAGTGCCAAGTCTGTGTCGGCTTGTGGTGGGATGTATACAGCTGTGATAATAACCGCTGTGAATTCCCTCGGTAGCCAGAATTGCCGAAATTCCATGAGAAATCATGCGAAATTCCAAATCAGGATAGCAGAAAGATTTGATAGAATGTATCCTCTAATCACACCAAGATTTTTTTATTATAATACATACACCACCACCTTTGCTTTTACCTGAGAGGTCTTTCGCTCTGTCCGCTCAGCGCACGGAAAACCCCCGCTTGTTTGATGGCTGAGTCTGGAATCTCCGCAGACATACAAGTTTCTGTAAGGCAGATAATGCAGCAGTCCCTCATCACATTTTCGATGTTCTATAGCAGAACCAATGTCCAGAAGTGTTTGTCTATCATAGAGGTAAAGGCAGACAACATCCAAGACAAAAAACATAAGAATTGTAGATAAAATAAACAAAAAAACTCGCAACGCAGCAGCCATACTCGGCGCCATCTATCTATAAGCAACTATTCTCGACTATCCTTAGCATCTATTCTCAATTTGGCCAGGAATATCAGTGCAAAAGCAACCTTCCATTGATGTAGAAGTTTCTTGCATTCCTTGAATCGATCACGTTTCTCTCTTGTCAAATTTGCAAAGTCTGAGAACAAGAAAATGCTGTGATTTTTCCAAAAAAAGCCTTCCTCACGTAACACAAGATCAGAAATTTGGCCAGAATTGATCGGGCCTGCCTCCCTCTGCGAATCGCCAAGCAGGAACCCTGTGGGCTCGCTCAAATTCTAGTTTATGGCCTGCTATGTCGAGCAGATTCGGAAAGAGCCAATCCAGGAATTTCACCATATCCTGCCCTCTTTGCCCTCTGGAATTCTGATGATACAGACGTTATTCCACCAGCTATGGTTCTCCATATCCTCCAACTTCTCCCAGACATGCTCCAAATCCACATTGGTCACTAGCGGATTAGCAGATAATTCCTTCTCCAATGATTCCAGGTAATCGATCCGTTTCTCGCCACTCCCACTCTTCCAACCACCTCAGTGAACTTCGCCTCCATGGCAGTGATCTATCGAAATATCACAGCAAGTTCCTCCAAGTCAGCAACGACCTTTGTCAGCATTGCCGACATATTCAGCATCTCTCGCCACATTTCCCGCACTTCCCCGACTCCCAGGCTCATGGCCTGCTTGGGGGCATCAGCTTGAGCATGTAAGTGTCTTTTAATGTCTCCAGAGCACGAGGATATTTAATTCTTTAACATATTGTCCTCCTAGAACAGTTATGGAATAGAGTGTATTGAATCTCACCGGTTAATGTCATTAAAAGTGTTAAAACTAGCAAAGTGCGCAAAGCTCACCGTTCACACATCCGATCCTCGCATGGCGTCACGTGATTCCCCAGAGTGTTAAGAATCTTAAACCCATTGAGCTTTTGTGAGTTCAGCTAGACTGTAAGGTGCTTGAGAAGACAGCCACATCTATGGCAAGTGCTACAGGAAGTGTGGGGTGAAATGTCACCTGAGTATCTGGACAGATTGAGAGCTACAAAGCCATCATTGCTGCACGTGAAGGATTTTTTAATGAGAAAAATCATAATTTGATTAATAATGTCCTGACTATACATTGTGATAAGTTGAATGTCACTTTGGTGAATAAAAGTACCAATTACTTTCCATAAGAGCAAAATCTGTACATTATTCCAAACTTTTGACCGCCAGCGTATTTCATAAATAGGATTCTAGATGTGGCAAAATAATATCTTCATCTTACTGAGGGGAGTAAAATGCTTTTGGTGAAAAGATTAGAAGAATAGTTCTATATTTCTCTTACCAGTAAAGACAAACTGTCGATATCTCCTCCCCGCTCTTTTCTCTTTTCATTTTTCTTACGGAATATCTCCTCAAGCTACCGGTAAATGAAAAATAGCAGAACTTGTCTTCAAGCAGATTGAAGTGCAAACTGTATGTTTTTAATAAACCAAAACAACAACATAAAAACCTACCACCATGAACTCCCTCTTATCCACCATTTCATTGCCATCAGCATCAAACATTTTGAAAGCTATTTTAAAACCTGCATGCGGCTCTAGAAGGAAAACAAAAATACATATACACAACATCAATAAATCCTTTTGTATCTACTGTACACTGTTTGCCACTGTGATTTTAATTTTTGCTTATTATTTATTTAAAGAAGCATGGAGAAACAAACCAAAACATATACTCACTTGTCAAAATGCAAAGCAGAAACAGATACTCTGTGTACGCGATGATGCCTGAAAAACAGCACAGAAACATTTGCTTTTAAGAGTTCAAACAAAGCTTGTGTTTCAACATCCCGGAACCTGTTTCCAAAATAATTTCATTATGAAATGTTGTTTTAAACTAGAGAACCTTTCTTCTTTTACGTTGATAAGCTCTAAGAGGATCCCGTTTTTTTACTTGTGTTTGGTGTTCTCTTTGCACAAACAGAGACGTTGAAACGTAAAGTAACCAGGTTGGACACAAACCCAAACAAAATTAGAGAAGGCAACTGGCTCCTAAGTTACCCTCTGTTTATTTTCCTAGGTGTAAAACATTCTCAAGTGATCTGTAACTGATTGCCGATGCCTGTTGTGGGTTTATTTTCCTTTTTGAGGTCTGCAAGTCCTTTGTTGTGTGAGAGGAGAAGAAAGGAAGAGCAACTGTCAGGTCTCTGTCTAGAAGAGACTCAAGGAGAATTGTTCCTGCCACTGAAAGCATTCCCAAGCTTTTGTTTGAAGGAGATGATAGTGACTTGTGCACAGATAGTTCAGGGCTGCTTTGAGTGCTTTGGGAAAAGGACTTTGGAATGTTTAAGGGAGGATAAAGAAAGGTGTGTGTAAAACAAAATATCTACCACAGATATATTTTCAAATTTCGGGCCACCTTGATTCCTGATGCATCTGCAATTTGATTCACCATCTTGATATATTATATATTTACACTCAGTCAGTTTGGACACACTTGACTGAATCAATGTTCCTTATGATCTTAAAAACCTTTTGAGCAAAAGGCCTGTGCTTATATGCTTGATATTAGTAAATGTGGCTACATATTCATTTCTTTATTAAACTAATATTGGATATATAAATATAATATAAAAAAAATGGAACTCTAAGTTGTCCTTTGCATGCATGGGAACTCCTAACTTTTACTAATACTATTTTAAAAGCATCTTATGAAGTTGTTTGAGAGAATATGCAGAGCTGGAATCGAGGCAAAGGCTTTTGAATTGTGGCTACCAAGGCATATCTACTTGTATCTATATTTCGTTTATTTTTTTAACATATCCTACCTCTTCTACAATACATTACATCACCTGCACATAACTGTATATCTGTACATAATATTTTCAAACAACATTTGTGCTCTATTTTGTTTTTATTACTATATATATATATTTTATCTCCTTTTATCCCAGTTTGGAATGCCCAATTCCCACTAATTAGTGGTGGTGCGGTTACTCACCTCAATCCAGGTGGAGGAGGGCAAGTCTCAGTTGACTCCACTTCTGAGACAGTCAATCCGTGCATCATATCACATGGCTCACTGTGCATGACACTGCAGAGACTCCGCATGTGGATGCTCATGCTACTCTCCGTGTTCCACGCACAACTAACCACGTGCCCCATTGAGTGCGAGAACCACTAATCGTGACCACAAGGTTACCCCTTGTGACTCTACCCTCCCTAGCAACCAGGCCAATTTGGTTACTTAGGAGACCTGGCAAGAGTCACTCAGCACACCCTGGATTTGAACTCGCAACTCCAGGGGTGGTAGTCAGCGTCAAAACTCGCTGAGCTACCCAGGCCCCACATTATTGCTCTATTTTTTTTTTCACTATATGTATATATGTTTGTATGTATGTATATATGCTTGCATTCTCTTTGCACTGTAAGCTTCTGTCACCATGACAAATTCCTTGTGTGTGTAAGCATACTTGGCAATAAAGCTCATTCAGATTCTGATTCTGATTTAGTCTTTCAAGATCCTAGACAGGTTTCATTAGAGCCACACACCTTCAGTCTTGCAGAAAGAAACCCAGCCCATAGGCTCAACAGTTGTCAGAACACAAAGAATTCCACAGAAACAATTAATATAGAGTGTCATTGATGGAGATGTAATCCAACGCCATTCTTAGAATTCATACTGTCCAGAGTGATTCAGGGTTGCTACTAGGACAAGTCTCAACATTGCAAAGTTCAAACAGCTCTTTTCATTTTCTGAAGCAAGGCTTTGTTCACAGATCAAGCCTATCTTCTTTTTTTTTTTTTTACCTAAGTGCAGCTTTAACATTTAACAGGCGGATTAAAAGCCCAAATCCAGATACTGGCACTCAAGGAAAGCAACAGTGAGCAGAGATATCATGCACTATATGGAATGTTTTATTGTTTAAAGTGTACGAAAGAACCCTACAAGGAAAGTACTGTTAGTATCTTGGAAACCATCCACGCCTTAAGAGCTGATGTTTTTCTTTTATTGTTTCAAACGATATATGTTAAATTTGAGCTTTAAATCTACTTTATTGTTATTTTTATTTTATTTTTTTTAACCGTAATGTCTGGGAATGAATGCCCTATTCATGAAACATGAGCAGAACTAATTTTGGTGTAAATCGTAAATTATTCAGTTCTTAAGTAAATTGTTCCATTGAATTTAATGCAACAATTCACATAATAATGTTTTCATGTATGATTTACACATAAATCCATTCTGCTCGTTTCATGAATAAGGCCCAATAAGCCTAAATGACCCAAATAAAAGTACTCTTTTATCATCTGTGCTGAATATAGTTTTTAGAATTCTTGCAATAGCATACATTTCATTTTAATTTGTGCATTGTTGTTAATATGTCAAGTATGATATGCAAACAAAGGATTTTCTAAAAGCACGTCTACAAAGTAAGACCTCAGGGCATTATAGAGCTAGGTAATTTATGGATTAGTGTGTGACTGTGTGTGCACGCCGCACCCCTCTGCTCTGTTATTTTCTATTCAGAACAACATACCACACGTTATGCACTGGGTGCTATTTTGTCACCTTCCAATCTGCGATTATCCCAGGGCAAAGTCACAGTAATGCCAAACTGATTGAGAGATAAGAGACAATTTACAACCAGTGCACTCTTGTGAGGTTGAGTTTCAGAATCCTGATTGTTTCATAACGCTGTCTATGTGGGTGGCATAAGCATCTGCACAAACTGTGTTTCCTATTTGCAGTTACATCATAATATCTGTTCATTAAGGATGCTGCATCTTTATGTGCATAATCCATAATTTGTCTACTATTGTATAATAATCTACACACTGCACCATGAAAACAGATCCTCTCAAAATTAAGTTGCCTGAAGGGATTTACAGAGAACGATGAGTAAATAGTGATCAAATGACAAAGCAAAATATGCTGCCTTGTGCAAAACATTTTAATATAGCAAGATGTTATGAGGTCTCACCTCTTTCCCGCAGGTTTCTGAACAGACGGGAAGATCCTTTCCAAACTGGTGGTGTATCAGACAGAATCTTGTCTAAATCCTTTTAAAAGAGGGTGTACATTCAGGATCAGTCAAATTTTCAAAACTTAGAAATAGATCAACACAGAATTCATTACACAGCCATCAAAAGATCATCAAGTTACCTGTTTTGAGAGGGATCTCCAAAACCTCTTTTCTAAAAAATGAAAACTGATATTAGAGCAAGTTGTCAATATTTTGGTAGATAAAACATGTGCAAAAACGTGGTCAAGATCAGAGAATGGTTCAGACATACATAACTCTTAGCTTCATTTCATTTTTCGAAAATGACCAGATATTAAGATATCATGACTTAAATGACAACTGATAACATACAATACTTATTGTAGAATAAGTACAATTGGAGTAATAAGAGAATAACAAGTTTTAATAATGTTGCAAAGATACTGTTACGATGAAGCAGAATACTGAAATGTTTTGACTAGGTTAACCTAATATATATATATATATATTAGGGCTGCAACTAACGATTATATTGATAATTGATTAATCGAACGATTATTAGAACGATTATACATCTATTTGGTGATTACTAGAATGATTAATCATTAGCTTTTAACCGATTATTCAGCTTGTGTCTTGACTTAAAAGGTTGCATTAAACGTGTTTACTAACAATAAACAGTACAAAATCATCTTTTAAAAATACCTCTAAATGACATTCACTGAATTATAGGGAAAAAATACTTTTTATTTAGTTTAATTATGTAAAGATATTCACTGCAAAAAATCCTATTGTTATAAAGTGTTTTTGTGTTATTTTCCATTTAAAATAGTCTAAAATTCCTTAAAACAAGATACGTTTACTTGAGAAGCAACATATAAGATATTCAGACTTGCTTTAAGATAATGTATCTTAAGTGTATTTTGTATGTAAGTGTATATGTTTTCACTTGGTTATACTTCTACGAGTGCAGTAAAGACAGAATATAATTATATTCAAGATCGATTCTCTAAAAGCAAGTATAAATATCTTATATGCTGCTTCTCAGGTGAATGCATATTTTTTTAAGGATTTCAGATATTTAGACTCACTTTTGTGTTCACTTCAATCCATCTATAACTCACAAAAAAACGTCTCTCTTATTAAAGTTGCATATTACCAATTTTCTTCACGATAAGAAATGCACAGTGACATATATTATGATTCAATAAGTTGCGAGCCATCACGTTATAATCTAGCTGCATTAAGCATGCGTTCACGAGGGACAAGTATCCCCGCGACAGAATATGCAATTTCAATCTCTCCTCTTTAGATAGGGACATTCGCGCAACTCATAAAGCTATAACACATTAAATATAACTGTATTAAAGATGTAACGCTGGGATGTACCCTTTAAAATGCTCCGGCTCTGCTTATTCCCAACGAGAGTGCTTCTGTATTTACTTTTTTTTTGCATCTGAACTGTGAGCTGTGTAATACTTCCTCTCCTCAGTCAGTTGTGAGCTGCAGTGCTGCTCTCGCGCATCATTATTAAAGTTTAATGTGATTTCATGTTACTTTAAATGAGCTCAAACAACTATAAGATACAGACATATCTTATATTATACAGTATATGTAGAGTATATGGTGGCAAGTGAAAGAAAATCAAACACCCTTTAACAGATTGAAAGTCTTTGGTATACAATCTGAACAATAGGTTAAAATATGAACTATAAGCTTCTGTTTATATACTGTAATGCACTCAAAGTGGGCTTTACATCCACAGCATAAAACCATAAATGCCACAATTACGTTCCGTCATGCATATGCCATTAAAGATGGTGATGCAATGAGCGCCCTCAATATTAGAGTTCACAGAAAGTCCAAGTTTCAAATAGCAGCAAACATGACTGGTTGAAACTCAACTCCTATACAAGTACTCTACCATCTGGACTGTTTTTAGTTTAGGTGAGATCTTCTGTACTTGACACACATGTTTAGAAGTTGTCTGTCTAGTTGGTTTCAGATTTTGGTAACAGAAACGGGCCATAAGTGTGATGCTGGCGGAGAGAGATGACTATCTCCATGTAGGTGCAATGACAACATACTTTTTGTGTCTACATGGCCATTTGCTTTTAAGATAAAAGGGGTATAATACCTCATAGTGGCAAAGTTACTACCAAACTCTGTAATAAAGTCAAATTGAGTTAGGGTTTAACATTGTTTATCAAAATTCATGTTACTTGGCATTGCTCAGACACTAGCAATCTGAGAGCTTCATATTTATACTATGTCCAGATGTTCTGCTTTAGAAGATTTACTGTTTGTGAAACTCACTCTTTGGTTCACTCATGGTGATGGACTCAATGAAGTCGAGGGGAGTCATGTAAAGCTGTCCTTCATACTCCAATGAGCTGAAGAGTCTGAACCTGTGCTCACGGGCTGACATTGACACCACATCTTCAGCCGATGCATTGGTCTATAATCAAACAAATACACATCTCACATAAAGGACATTGTAGAAATAATGTATACAAAGAAGAATTATTAAATAAAGTGCCAGATAGTCATCTCAAGAATGGGGGATCATAATGTAAAGCATTATACAGCTCAACCGTCAGGTTCCGATAGTAAAAATTTAATTTATTTGATGACTTTCACACTTCTGCAGAACACAAACAAAGATTTTTAGAAGAATATCTCTTTAGGTGCATTCAATGCAACTGAATGGTGGCCAGAAGTTTGAAGGTCCAAAAAGAATATAACGGGAGCATAAAATTAATCCAGACCACTCCAGTGGTCTAATCAATGTCTTTTTAAGCGTATGATGTGGGTGAGAAACAGATCAATATTTAAGTCCTTTTTTACTATAAACCTCCACTTTCACACTCTTGTTCTTTTGTTTTTGGCATTCACATTCTTTGTGCATATTGCCACCTACTGGGCAGGAAGGAGAATTTATGGTAACAAAGGACTTAAATATTTATCTGTTTCTTACACACACCTATCATATCGCTTCAGAAGCTATGGATTAAACAATTGGAGTTGTATGGGTTACTTTTATGCTGCCTTTATGTCCTTTTTAGAGTTTCACATTTCTGGTCACAATTCAATTGCATTGAATGGACCAACAAAGCTGAGATATTCTTCTAGAAATCCTTGTTTGTGATCAGCAGAAGAAAGAAAGGCATACACTTCTTGGATGGCATGAGGGTGAGTACATTTTGGATGGACTATGCCTTTAACAATAAACCTTTAAAGACAGATCTACCGTGAGCTCTGTGGTTGTTAATCGAAGTATAAACCATCAGTCTATGTTACTTCAACTTAATTGTTTACAAATCGTGTTTAATAGCAGAATGTCTGGTAGAGAACATTTTTCATAATCCAGCAGAGTATAATCCACAAATTAGAGAATCACAGCTAACTAAGCGTGCCAAACAAACTCTGAAGCTCCACTCTCATGACACATTGTGAATGATGCAACTAAGTCAGTCTGCGTCTCAAACTAATTGTATATTTGCAACTGAGAATATTTAGCAATAAAATAAAATATATTGTTTTTATATTTATAATCAACAACAATTTTATAACAATAGCTTTATATTTTCCTATCGCTTTTAATTTGATTACATCATTTGCAATTTTTCATGGTATTGTAGTTCATGCCCTCATTAAAGACAGTAAGTACACAGTCTTGCACATTTGACTTTTTGTCCAATTTTCAAATACCTTCTTGCTTTAAATCAAAGTTTGTACCGTTGTGATTAGGGTTGCAAAATTCCTGGACTTTTCAAAGTTGGAAACTTTCCATGGGAATTAATGGGAATTTATGGGAATTATCAGGAATTTGTGTGAATAAACTGGACATTTGCAAAATTGCAGAACAGGGAACTTAAATGTAGTTGGAAAAATAAAACATCTTGCAGCATTATCTTGGTTAAAACAACCAGATTTAATGCAAATTCAGTTGAATTTCTACCCTGTGCATTCCTCAATCACATGCACACAGCACACTTCTTACTGCAGGCTACTTACTACAGCAGGACTAATGAAGCCACGGTACTGCATTTGAACCCAAGGACTACATCCAGTCAAGTAAGTTATGATGATATTACTAGGGTAAATATATTTGATCTATGGTATTAAAGTTTAACTAGCAAATACTAAACAAAAATGTGTTTATACAGTAGCTAGCTATCCAGTAAATCAGATATGCTAAAAATAAGCTAGCTAACACCATTTCATTGACAATTTAAGAGGCTAGCTATCATGGTGCTAGCTAGCTGAACTTTGATGCTGTTTCTTCTGCCTTCTGGTTTCTTCTGCCTTCTGGTGTAGTTTGTACGTGAACAATCGATGGGCAAAGACAGTGATTGTACGTGAGGAAATGTGTACTGCTGATATAGAACTATTGACTGTATCTATCCGGCCTTTTTATTTGCCAAGAGAATTTCAGCAACTCTTTGTTTCAGTGGTATATATTCACCCGAAATCTGATGTTCAGAAGGCAACAAATATCATCAGTCAGGTGGTGCAGCAGTATCAGTTGCGTTCACCGGATGCTCCCCATTTTATTATGGGGGATTTTAACAAATGTTCCTTGGAGGGAGTTTTCAATTTCCAGCAATATATTGACTGTCCTACACGTCATCAAAAAACACTTGATTTATGTTATGGGTCAATACCGAACGCATATAGATCCTTTTCCAGACCCCCAATTGGTTGTGCAGACCATAATGCAGTTTCTTTGCAACCATGTTATAAACCAGTGTTGCAGAGAACAAGGCCAGTCATTGCGTCTTTTCAAAGATGGACTGATGATAATATCTTACAGTTACAAGACTGTTTTGATCGGACTGAATGGGATATTTTTAAAACTTCTTGTGTAGACAATGATGACCTAGCTTATGTTGTGAGTTCTTATATTCACTTTTGTGAAGAGTCTGTGATACCTAGGAAATATTTAAGAATCTACTCAAATAATAAGCCTTGGGTGACAAAATCATTGAAATATGTTTTAAATGAGAAGAAACTTTTTTTTTTTTACCAAGGAACAGATTTGGAAAAGAGGCAGGTTAATAAGGAAGTAAAACGAGAAATTAGGAGGGCAAAAATGAAATATAAGGAATCAATGGAGGAGAAGTTCATTAAGGGAAATATTCAGTCAGCATGGAAAGAAATAAAAGCAATGGCTGGTGCAAAAAATAAAGAATCAACTGGAATTATTTTGACTGAGTCTAGGATAGAAAAGGGAGAGATAGCAGATGAATTTAATGATTTTTTTAGGCGATTTGATACACACGATTTTAATAAGACGAGTAGGGATTTTTATTCAGGTTTGAAAACAGAGGAATATCTGCAAATTGATAAAGCTTCTGTTTTGAAGGTTTTACAGACCACCCAACAAAATAAAAGCCCTGGGCCTGATAAAGTCAGTGGGAGAGTTTTGAAGAGCTGTGCTTATCAGCTCTGTGATATTAGTCATTTCATTTTTCAGACCTCATTGAAATTACAGAGAGTACCCTCAGTGTGGAAAAAATCAATTATTGTACCGATTCCTAAAAAGACCAATGCCAAACAAATTAATGATTTTAGACCAATTTCTTTAACATCATTATTAATGAAGTGTTTTGAGAGAATTGTTAAATTTTGGCTCGTAGAGCATACTAGTCAGCTGATTGATCCGCTACAATTTGCCTATAGGAGAAATAGGAGTGTGGAGGATGCCACTGACACTCTTAAATTACATATATAAACATGTGGATATCGGTAAGCATCATGCTCGTTTATTATTTATAGATTTTTCTTCAGCGTTTAATACTATTCAACCAATTCTTTTAGCTGAACGTTTGCTTTCTGAATTGAATGTCCCTAAGTGTTTGGTGGCCTGGATTTTAGATTTTCTGACCAGAAGATCTCAAATAGTACGGGTGAATGAAGAACATTCCGGGGAACTGCATTCTTCAGTGGGCTGTCCCCAGGGTTGTATTCTTTCACCTTTATTATTTATTTTATATACAGATAGGTGCAGAAGTCAGTATCCAGACAGACATATTATTAAATATGCCGATGATACAGTGGTGCTGAGTCTGTTAAAGCAAGGTGACACAGAGCATGGGCCCATTTTGAAATATTTTTTGGATTGGTGTGAGAGTTCTCATTTACAAATTAACGTATCCAAAACTAAGGATATGACTATAGAATTCTATAATTCTGTCGGAACTCCATCTAAAGTAGTTATTGCGGGTAAAGAGGTTGAGAAGGTCAGTTCATATAAGTATTTGGGTACATTAATTGATGATAAACTTAGGTGGGTGGAAAACACAAATCTTATTATATCGAAAGCACAAAAACAGTTATATTTACTGAGGAAGCTTAAGTCCTTTGAAGTGGATAAATCCATATTGATAATGTTTTATAGATCTTTCATTGAAAGTGTTTTAACCTTTGCTATGATCTGTTGGTTTTATGGATTAAATGTTAAAAGTAGATCCCAGCTTCAGCACATAATTAATTTAGGGTCAAAGATTACAGGATCTGTACAGTTGGGTTTGTCTGCTTTGTGTGAGAGAAATGTTCTCAGGAAGTCTTTGACTATCCTAGAGGATACATCCCACATTTTGTTTTTAGAAATTGAATTGCTTCCCTCAGGAAAGCGGTATAGAGTGCCCAAGTGGAGGACCGTTAAAGCTTCTAGGTCTTTTGTTTCAAACGCAGTTATGAGTGTAAATACTTATTTGAAACAAAGATAAAGGTACCGTAAATTTTAAATAGTAGCTATCTGAAAAATTATTATAAATGCCCGGGGTTTGTAATGTTTTTTCGTAAGGTTTTGTGATGGTTTGCTGTTTTCTGTTTTCTGTTTTATAAAAATGTATATGTTTGTGAGGTCGAAGCTACTTAAATTGCCCTGTAAAGGGACAAATAAAGATTTACTACTACTACTACTACTACTGCTAGCCAGTTTTCTGTAATCATACAAGAATGTAGGTATAGTTTGATTTAGCATGCTGATTGAGGAGTGTTTATCTAGCCTATATTTCTATTAATTTGTCCAGCATCAATTGTAAAATATTTTTTTCATTCCAGAATATTCCAATTGTTTAGCTAACTATTTATATATATATGTGCATGGCGTTGCATTAGTGTTTTTACAAGTTTTTTCTAATCTTATTCTACAGAACATTGCCACATGTGCCATCTGATGTGTGGATAAATTTAACCTCAGCCAATGTAGAAGGAAAGACTGTGTACATGTGCAAATACTGTGCAAAGACCTATGTTAAGAATGCATATATGCTTAATGCATATGAACAGTATATAGCCAAGTGCCCTAATTATTTTTCCAATATTTCCAAAATTCCCAAGCTTAACTTCCCATGGAAAGTTTCTGAAAATTTACCGGAAATGTTCCGCCCCTTTGCAACCCTAGTTGTGATTCACGTCAGAGCTGGTTGGTTTGGTTCATGGCTTATAACTCTTTTAAGAAGGATTTAAGGAGATCCCTATGGAACAAATTACTGGGAAAAATACTTTCAGAACCAAGACCAAAAGGTGGTCGGGCACTGTTTAGCTCTATTGATGACCAGGTCTGAAATTTCTACTTTTCACTTATTACTTCTACTTCTACTTTTCACTTATTTCCATTTTCTTATTATTATTTTAATGGAAAACATCAACCAGTGGATGGTGTTTCAGATTTTTCTAGTTTCTAATACTGCTACCATTCCTGTACACAAGTTTGCCCACAAATATGAAATATCAAGGGCTAAACCTCATGAGGACTGTGTTTTCTCGACAGCCAGGCCCACTGGGAACTGTGCAAACACCCTGGGAATGTGTGCCCTGCTACTTATTACCCTCATCAAACGTCAACCCGGCTGCCAAGCTGCAGTGTCTAGTTACCTCAACCCTGGATTCCTGTGTCTCAATCCACAAGTCAAGGTTGCATCCAACCCGAGCAGATAAGAGCAGTCCTAAAGACTGATTCAATGTTTGGTTTAATTATCCAACAATCTGATGAAGGCTTTTCGACAACAGTCACATAGATTACTGTTCAGCAAACCTGCCTGACAGACTCGTGCTAATATCATGATTGCAGAACAGGTTTGTTTGTCTGGCTGTATTTGAAAGTTCAGGAGAAAGGCTGATGACTAAAACATACAGAATTCAGCACCTCTCTGGTGGAGAGCGCCCATAATGATGTCACTCCACCGAATTTAAATGTTAAAGAATAACAAAAACGGGATGCTATAGCAAGAATCAGTGTTAAATCGTATGGAGTCATCGCAAACATTATACAAATGTAATGTAATTTAGACGCTTACCTTCTCTTTTGCAGCTACTGCTGGAATCGGAGAAATCAATGCTCGTAGCCGACTCGCTGTGTCTCCCGGATCCGAGGTCGAATTGTGATGGTAGTAAACAGCGAATCCACCGAAAGCGATACACAGCCCTGTTCCTACACGTTTCAGAACAGCTCTTCCATTGAAAGATTGCCTGCTGCTAAAGTAAATGCCTGAAACGTTGGTGGAGCTGTTTAACTTGTTTCGAAGAGCCAGAAACCGACGCACGGCGGCCATCATGACTGTGTCACACAGCGGTCAGATTGCGCTCACTCATCGCGAGATGAAATATACAAGCTCGCTCGTGCTTGCATGCTTCTGCATGAACACATTAACAGCTATTTTCGGTTATATCCTGTCTGTACGTTCCTCGGAAGTCCTGCCCTAGGAAGTGTAGTTTAGCCCTCAGACCTCATTTTAAAACATTGTTTTGCATAAGCTTGGATCCAAGGGTGTTAAATAGTTTGAGGGAGGTGGCATATGAATTTATTATAATTTGATATTAAAAATGAATCATTTTTTTTTGCTTTTCTTTGCCACTGTGGTTTATGGCATACTCAGTGAGGGATTTGTAAGGCACTATTCTTTGTAAAGCTGATTTGGATCAATATGTATTTTGAAAATCGCTATATAAATAAATTCAAGTCAATTGTTATGATTTTAAAGTAGTTTATTACAATAAATGCATTACCTCCATGCTAAAAAGATTGGTTGCCCAGCCCGGTCAGGTTGGTTTTAGAGGGGATTTGAACACTTTTTTTTAGCTGGTCAGGCTGGTTTTTGCTGGTCTAAGATGGTAAGGCTTGTCTTAGCTGGTCTCCAAGGCTGGCCCGCTAAAAGTGTTCAAACCCCCTTTTAATTGACAAGCCTGATTTACAATTTAGGTTTGTTTGTTTGTTCTTTTGGGGGGGGTTCCAGTAGGGGTATGCTATTTTGGTGGATACCATGATTACCATGATACATTTTTGATATCACTCTTAGTCTTTCTTTATACCACCAACATGCACACAGGACATTCATACAAATTGGTGCCTTTTAAGTCACAGTACAGTAAGTTATGGTAGGCTATTTATATAATATATACCCAATTACTATTTAAGGGTTTGCTAAAACTAAAAAATACTATTTGTAATTTTATACCTTGCTGTCAGCATACATGTCGAAATTTAAATGAATGAAATTATTGCACTATAGTGTCATTTTCTCATCTCCCCAGAGATGCACATCAAACATCTTTGACTAAAATAAGTGCTAAATCATCAGATTTCTATATTTTTTCTAGACAATTAGGTGGTTTTCATTACATTCTCTCACCAATTTGTATTAATTTGTGGTAAATGTATTATTTTAACACTGATAGTTGACGATTTTGTGTCCCTTGAATCATTGTTCACCCTGCTATGTCATGATGGTGTGACCTTTAATTAATGATCTGTTATACAATGACATCATGTCACACACTGGATATGACATTAGCCATTCATCAAAATAATGTTGGAGTTATTTGAAGTGTGTAACTCTTCTGTTTTATTTACAGTATGTTTTCCTTTATTTTGTGATGTTGTCAGTCATATGTTGTCAAGCATGACTTGTGTCCTTCATTAACATTTGTGTAAGCAATGACTTTATCAATGAATAGCTGCAAATTTTATAGTTATTAAGGTCTATTTTTCTTAACACATCAGTAAAATTCCAGTAATTATATTTTATTTTTAAGTTGTCTTATATACACTGATCAGCCACAATGTTAAAACCACCTGCCTAATTTTTTTTCGAGGTTCCCCTCGTGCCACCAAAACAGCGCCAACCTGCATCTCAGAATAGCATTCTGAGGCAGCAGTGCATAAAATCAATCAGACACGGGTCAGGAGCTTCAGTTAATGTTCACATCAACCATCAGAATGGGGAAAAATATGATCTCAGTGATTTGGACTGTGGCATGATTGTTGGTGCCAGATGGGCTGGTCTGAGTATGTCTGTAACTGCTGATCTCCTGGGATTTTCACACACAACAGTCTCTAGAATTGACTCTGAATGGTGCCAAAAACAAAAAACATCCAGTGAGGGGCAGTTCTGTGGATGGAAACACCTTGTTGATGAGAGGTCATCAGAGAATGGGCAGTCTGGTTCGAACTGACAAAGTCTGCTGAAACTCTGATAACCGCTCTGTACAATTGTTCTGAAATGCTGGTTGGTGCTGTTTTGGTGGCACAAGGTGGAACCACACAATATTAGGCAGGAGGTTTAAATGTTGTGACAGATCAGTGTATATATATTTAAAGTCTTAAAGTTGTGTCCTCAAGTTATGTGTCAACCTTGTTACCATCACAACTCTTTTATTAAAATAATGTACAATTCTATAAAATTAAGAAAATTAAAAACACTCTTTTTGTTTTTCACGTTATCTTGTATTTTGCTAGGATTGTCATAGGGACCGGTCTTAATTTGTCAGCGATTTTACTATGATTATTTAAAGAAAATAACTGATAATGAAAAAGTTGATATTTGTAGAAATATCAGCTTGAAATGTTCTTTCTTATAAACACATTGTATGGTAACTTGACTGATGGTTATGTCTCTCTATGGCTTGGAATAATCCGGGTTCAATACAATTAAGCTCAATCAACAACATTTGTGGCATAATATTGATTACCGCAAAAAATTTTGTTTGACTCGTCCCTCCTTTTCTTTTAAATATAAGCATAAATCTGGGTTTTAGTGATTCACTTACAATGGAAGTGTATGGGGCCAATCCATAAACGTTCAAATGCTCACTTCTTAAAAGTAACTGTGTTAGCATGATTTTAGTGTGATAAAACCGCTTACTAACCTTTTCTGTGTAAAGCCAATTTGACAACTTGCATGACAATGTAATGTAAACAAACCCTAAATCGACTGTAAATAATTATGATTTTGTGGTAATTGCAAAAAATGCTGTCGATATTTGAGCTTAACTTGTATTGAATCTGGAATATCCCTTTAATGAACTGTAACACTGTCTGCCCTGTTACTGTCAACCCTGTTCCTTTTTTATACGCATAGCTATATCCCAACATATAATTTAAATTACATATAGCTTGAGATGAAACAGTGCAATCTCTTAACACTTAAAGACATTCTATGTCTGATAGAATGTTTCAAAACTTTGAAAACATAGCCTATTTAAAAGGTCACTTTCTGAAATGGAAAAGGCACTAATTTCGTAGAATGACCCCATACATTTATATATATATGTTAGCTACATATCAGTCACAGACCATGTAGAGCCTAATTTTACCCTCTGAATGTCCACACTGTTATTGTCCACCCTGACACGGGCCACTTAGCTTGACCTTTATGACTTATCAAATCTTTAACATGTCCCTTTAATAATGAAAGATAAAGATACTTGTAAAATGTGTTTTATTTGTCAAAATATTCAAAGCACCGAATTGTAGTAATGACACGCACATAAACGAATACATATGCACTCTTTCAAGTTTCAGCTTTGATTTTTAGGAGACATGAGAGCAAAATCTCCTGGCAGGACAAAACTGATGGCCCCGCCCACAGAACCCACAGCTCTGCACCTGCCCCGCGCGTCTACCAGCCTCTCACTGCGCAAACCACTTCCCACAACAGCACATACAGTACCTGCTGCTGTCTCATACATGCTCCAGATTTATTCATGAACATGACCTCACTCTCAGAATACACCACTGGCCACCATGTGGATGAGAGCAGAAATTAAAGGACGTATTTAACTTTTCTTCACAAAAAGTCATTTATTTGTAGTGATTGTACATTTCTTCCCCACTTGATATTTTTTACCTACTCTACAGGAGTCAAGTCTTATGTCATATGCGCTCAGCATGGAACCACTGTAACGTACTCACATGGATATTACTCGTCTTAACTTACAGCATTGGATCTTAATCAAGTTTACCTGACAGATCTTGGCGAATAGGAGATTTGTAATGGCAGCTATTGGAGAGATCGGGACGTTTTTACAGAGCCTGGAGGGTTTCGGACAGATCGGATCACAGTTCTTTTTACCACCTCTAGGAGAAAACCTCGGCTTGTTGAACGACCCTTCAGTTCCCGCAGAGAGACTGTCACTGAGCTCCTCCGCAGATTTCGCGCACTTGAAAGGGATCCTGCGGAGAAGACAGTTGTACTGCAGGACTGGGTTTCACCTGGAAATACTCCCGGATGGCACTGTGCAGGGCACGAGAAAGGACCACAGTCGGTTTGGTAATTTACTTCTTTAATTGTTCAGCATTTTTGATTTGTTAGTAAAGAAGGTGAACCATGATAATATTATCTAAAATTATAACGTGTGTGTAACGTTGCACTCTGTGGTAACCTGCTCTTATTAGCTCAATTATCTATTTTTACATGATCTAGCACATAAAAAATACGTTTCTTTTTTTTTTTGGTGAACCTAATTTGTCAAGCTGGTTTATTTGGAAAACCATTTAATTTAGATGTTACCACATTAGGCATTTACCTAAAATGTGCTTCATGTGGTAACACATAAATTACTTTGTTCTAGTCAAAAATATTATTGAGGCTACCATTACTCATGGTATGATACCATTACTAACATACCATACATTAGGTTGCACCAACAAAACCCATTTTAAGGGTAAGGTCAGATTTAAATAGCTCCTCAAGGTAACAATTGCAGGTGACCACTTTTTATAGAATAGGCTAATTGTGTTATATATTTTTGGGGGGTGTGCATAATAGAGAAGGGAAATGCATTGCTGTTTGAAAAGCTTTCGCTCATTATGAGATGAGTGTTTAAACTTCAAAGAACTTCACTGGAACTATTGATTTATTCTTCTCCAGGTATTCTGGAATTCATAAGCCTCGCAGTTGGATTAATAAGCATCCGTGGAGTGGATAGTGGACTTTACCTTGGAATGAACAACAAGGGAGAACTTTACGGCTCTGTAAGTCGACCGTTACTCAATGTCTTTGACTTTTTAAGCTCATACCAACACCACCATGTTGTATGGAATGATACTGAATGTTTGCTGTTTCCTTTTGTTTATTTTAATTGAGCCAAGCAGATGGCACATATGTTTAATGTCTCCCTGTTACGAGTTAGAAGGGTATTGCATTAATGAATTATGTTTTTATTTTTCCTAGGAAAAACTCACAGCCGAATGTGTCTTCCGTGAGCAGTTTGAGGAGAACTGGTACAACACATACTCCTCTAATCTATATAAGCATGGGGAGAGAGGAGCACGATATTTTGTGGCTCTGAATAAGGATGGCACACCACGTGATGGGACAAAATCAAGGAGACATCAAAAGTTCACACACTTTCTTCCAAGACCAGTGGACCCTGATAAAGTTCCAGAACTTTACAAAGAGGTGCTTGGACACAGCTGAGACTATCGGTCAAATTTAAGGGATGTTAGATAGATGCCCAGTTTCCACTCTTCACGTGGAGGAGGTGATAATGGTTGGCCTTGTACACAGTGTCCAAGCCATAAAGAGATGTGAGAAGTGAATAGTATCTGCTCTGGAAATGCATAGGCCAGTACTGATGGTGAAGAAAACAGTCACAAAAGATTCCAAAAGTAAGAACACCAAGATGCAGGTGGAGTCCTGGTTGCTTATATGGTTCTAAATGAGCCCATACAAAGATATAAGTCTCAATGAAAACTGACTGGTAGCATAATATGTCCATGAAAACCTATACAGAGATTTGGACATTTTAACATGGTGCTGCTCTGCTCTGGAAATATTCAATATGTGTTAAGAAGGACTTGAAGGAACAATGCTTACATGATGCTCAGACATGACAGAACTGGGACAATGGAGAACAAGAGATGCCATCTCACAAGATGTTATTTATACAGTTCTTGACACATAGGCTATTTATTGTATGTATTTATTTATTTGAATATATAAATATATATTTTTACAACTTAAAGTAGATTTTTTTTATTAGACTTAACAGTAGAAAGTGTGTTAAATAGCGCCAAACTGTTCTCTTTATATGGTGGAATCTGTAAAAGTTCTTATGATCTCTGCTATGATATTATGGAGGGCAAGAAAGATTTCCAGTTTCAAATGTATGAAGAATGCCACAAGACATTGTGATTTTTGTAGATTTGTTTTAAACATGGTTTCCAAATAATGGCATGCTGCACATTACATTTTACAGGACATTAAATTAAGTATTATCAAAAATTATTGTTTTGTTTGGTATATTTTCGTAGTTCTGACATGATTATTATAAGTTATAAATAAGTAACTGGCATTGCAGCCTTAGATTCTGAAACTATGACTTTGAAACTACAGGTTTTGTTGAGCACCAAATTTAAGAAGAAGAAGAAGAAGAAGAAAAACAGTGAGAAAGTAAATCAACAGTGCCTTCTTTTTCTAAGCCGCCATTTGGCCGCTCATCAGCATCAAAGTTCTTCTTGGAGACCTTCTCAGGTAACAGCTACACAATGATTGATTGATTTAAAGTGAGTGAAATAAACCTTGACCTTTACTTTTGGGTCTAACCCCTAAATTGTGAGTAATCTCTGTTGATGCTTAGTATTGATACTCAAATTGGTAGCAAAGTTATGAATGGTGGGCATTTTTATCAAGATCAAATAAGTTTCCAAAAATAGTTTCCAAATATCGAAATATACTTTTGAAAAAGAGAAGAAGAAGAAAAACTCTGAGAACCAGCATTTTTACATTAACACAAGCAAGATGATATGAGATTTAGATACCCTGGGCTAAACCATTTTTAATGTTGTTCAGTGGTTAAATGAGCCATTTCCACAACAATGACTAAAGAGGCACATCTTCTGTATATACAGTTTCCACAAGGGATGAGAGGACATTTTATTTTGAAGCGTGAAAGTTATGGTCTCTGATTTCAGTTTCTCTGTGATGGTGAGCCAGGGTCTGTCTTAATAGGGGAGTTTACCCATAACCTTTTGCCGGTGATACAATGTGGGATTTTCCCCATCTCAAAACCATAGAGAGCTTGTTAACAACAGGTATATGAGGGTAGAGGATGAGTGAAGATGAACACCTTAAATATGAAGGTTAACTACCGAGCAATGAATTACATCTAAAGCAAAAATGTTGTACAGTACACTGATTTTACCAATCATGTTATATTTAAAGAGAAAGTTACTGATTATTTACTGACGATCATGTTGTTACAAACTCTGTTTTAGGATTTTCTTTCTTCCGTGGAACAGGAGATGTTAGGCTGAATGAAAGCCTCAGGCACCATTCACTTTTATTGTATCAAAAAAGATGCAATTAAAGTGAATGGTGACTGAGATAAACATTCTGCCTATCATCTCCTTTTGAGTTCCATGGAAGATTTCTGATACATACAGAACTTCATAAATAATTTAAACGCTATTAATTGCATTATTTTGTGAAACATTTTATCTTCAGTCAATAAAAATATATTAATGTTTCTTTAAGTTTCAACATTTTGCTTGTTTTGTGCAAATGTCAAAGAAACTATTGGGTCGCTACTTTAATGGAAGAGAGTTTGTGTCACAAAATACTCCCTGGCACTTGAAGAACCGATATTTTGCTGTCTTTCTGGACTGAAATGGATGCCTTTATCCATCCCTTTAGCAGGTGGTCTGAGGCACTTTACAAGCAACACTTAAATCCTTCATCCATGCCCTCTCTCAGCCCTGACTCTTGCACTTAATGTATGCACCCTTATTTTCATCACCTCAGACATGGCCTCAAAGAGCTCTCAAAGAAACTCTATCAGATAGGTGTGTGTGTGTGTGTGTGTGTGTGTGTGTGTGTGTGTGTGTGTGTGTGTGTGTGTGTGTGTGTGTGTGTGTGTGTGTGTGTGAGAGAGAGAGAGGCATGGGTTCACAGACAGGTGTTTAAGTTAGGGATCTCTCTCCCTCTATTCTGTCTCTGTGGCCCAATAAGACACTGCAGGTGTTCCCACAGCACATGTCAGCATGTCCTGGCTCTCTGATCTTCAAGGCCCAGTGTTTGTCAGCTGTGAATATGGGGCATTCATTCACACAACCCAATGGAAATACAGCCTTGGTAGCTTTGTAGTCTGTGTGGATTACAATAGTGCATAATTCATATCTTTACAGACTAGGGGAAGTATCACCTGGTGTTTTAAGTTGTAGTCTCAGGGCAGATTTGTGTTTGCACAAGGGTGTTGTCTGACAATATCCTCAGCAACTGTTTATCTAGGGCTCTTTTTGAGTCAATGACCTCTTTTAAGACAAAGGACAATACTGAAGTGTTTACATGGCTTTTGAATAATACAGTTTGAATGTTGAGGTAACATGTAATAACAAATTTAAAATTATTTTAACATTATGAGAAGAATACTAAATGAACTAAAAATTTTGAATAGTGTATAAATTATTTCATTATATCAGACTAAGCATACAGTATGTGACCTGTAATAATAAATGAAAATTATAATAGAAAGCATTAACACTGAATCAACTTACTGCAAAGTTTCTTAAGAGTTTCTTGAAAGTTTCTTTCACACCTTAATTTTTATTTTTTTAGCATGTCACCTTGCTGAAAATTGCGGTATACAGTATATTTTACCTATCTAACTAGGCAATACAATTTTGATGCTTTTATACTGACTGTTGACTTTTACAGCTGTCAGCTATAGCGGGATTGATTTCTGTTGTACTATGGAGATGTCAGAATCTACTTGCATGATTGACCTCACATATATATATATATTCCTTTAACAATGATGTATTTAGGAATGAATGATGCTGAGCATTTTAACAAATAATGGGAATTTCTAAACATGTCTTTTCCAAACTAAATTTTGCCATCCATTTCAGAGTGTAAAAAGGTTCAGAATGTAGCTTTAAGAGGAGATCTTAACAAAAACATTGATAGGTCCTGTTGATTTTAGGCTTACTTTAGGTATCTGATTATTTAAAGTGACTGATCATGCATTCAGGTAATAATGACAACCAAGTCATCATAATAATAAGCAAAATATTTCAAAATAGATCAATGACATGATGCTGAAATTATCAAAGGTCACTGAAAACTGTCATTTTGAGTGTCTCTTTGTAGTCATGTGAGATATGCAGACTCCTCCCCAACCATCTCACATCTGTTGAGCAAACTATTCCAATTGTCCCAGAGGGGTACAGATCTGGCTCTCTCCTTGGCCCATGTGTCCACATTATAAAGCCACAAATTAGCTCTTGACATTAGGGCAACATAATTGCTCCTCAAAAGCATGAGGCATCAATTAGGCTCCCAGCAGTGTGACAGCTTATCCCTATAGGACATGTCTGCTCTGGGGACAGGAGCTGCCCACTGCCTGACTGGGCCAGACCCAAATCCATCAGCTGGGTCCATACAGTTATTTCAAAGCAAATTGTTGCACTCAGAAGGATCACAGATATTGTTTGACTTAAACATTCTGAATCCTAATTATGATCATAAAAAGTAATGAATAATCAAATGGGAGCTTCTTACCTATAGGTTAAGATTGCATTTCAACATTTGGGAATTGAAGAATAAATGCTTTTGGGTGTTTGAATAGCATTATAGATGTCTTTGAATCTCTAGTATTGAAGCAACCCAACTGTGGCTTTTCCCACAAGGCTCCTTTAGCCTAAGGGCCAAAACGAAGGTCAATTGGTTCATTTCCATACTTTCCACCCAAAACATTCTTAAAGCACTCAATCTTATTAAAATTACACTCAAGAGTAATTCAATCAGTAGCTTGAACATGCAATAACATCCTTGAGTGAAATAGAAAATCATTAGTGTTTGTTGTACATGCTAAGACAAAAATGACTGTGAAATTAAAGCCATTCAGTTCGAATCAACCTTGTCTGATGTGGAGTCATTATAATTTCTAATGCACTGGAAGTGAAAAAAAAGCACTTCTCAAACCTCTGTCATTCTTGAAGAAGGTCACTGACAAAATAAACATACTACAAAAAAATAATAAAATCAGGCTGTAGTTTGATTTATTTGTAAAGACTTGAATAGAAAGCATTGCAAAGTTTGCAGAGCCCGTGAAAGGTATGTGCACTGTACAATCTATGCTAGCAAGTGACAGTGGAAATGTGCATTGTTGGCCATAAGTGAGGCAGAAAATTGCTAACCCATTTGTCATTGTGCTCCTTGATGTAGAGGTCAATCAATGGATTCTTTCATGACAAGCATGCAGAATTGAATGTTTTTCCAGGGCCTTACTGCTTCACACCTGGACTGCCAGGTAAAATAACAAAACAAGGGGAGCGCAAAAGAAAAGAGGGTTTAGCAGAGGACTGCCATGTAGGCCAAGGAAAACTGATAGCTGAGAGGAATTTGTCATGCATCTTGGTACCTCTAGACCATACACCTTATGCACAGTCACCGAGCATGAATAAAGTGTATAACCCATTAATGGCAGAGGAAATCTTTGTGATTTTATCACAAAATCAACTAAAATGTTAAATGAAATCAGAAAAGGACACAGTTCCCACCATGACCAGGTAATAGGTGCGTATTACCACTAACAAAAGTTAACCTAACATCTTGAGTGGTTTACGAGGAAATATTTTTAGGTTACAAACTTGTAAATACAAGGGTATTATGCTATAAATGTGGTTAATTAGGACATTTCTAGTGTCCCCATAATTCAAATTGCTTAAAAAAAACACATACTAAACAATGTTTTTTTGAAAATATAATAATGCAGAAAGTTTTCTGTGAGGGTTAGGTTTAGGGATAGGGTTAGGGGATAGAATCTATAGTTCGTACAGTATAAAAATCATTATGTCTATGGAGAGTCCTCATAATGATAGCTGCACCAACAACGTGTGTGCGTGCGTGCGTGCATGTGTGTGTGTGTGTGTGTGTGTGTGTGTGTGTGAGAGAGAGAGAGAGAGAGAGAGAGAGATGCTGCATCTACACCACTTGGTGTCCAAAATTTCCAGTATCCTAGGATTGGCCACATCATGACGACTCCCTAACAAGTGCCATCTCCCGTCAGACATTTTTGCATCGGCTCAAGCATGTTTATCGTCAGAAACATGGAAAACCTGGAAAACAGGAAGAAATTGCTTTTGCAAAATTAGTGATGAGTGTGATTTGGAGGTAGATTTGCTCCCTTAACATATAGCTTTAGTCCAATGATGGTTAGGTTTGAGGAACAGTTTATTAAATATGCATTCCTCTTTACTGCTGAAAAAACTCTCTTTACAATTCTCTTTTGGTGCCACTCCGTGGACATTTCCCCTGCAATAGAGCTCACACTTGCCAATCCAACAATATATACCGTCCACCGAGGGCAGTGTTTCGGATTTCGCTAAGCGCAGACCGATTTTAGCTAAAGAAAAGACAACGTACTGTTTCCGATTTCACTGTGAGATCATTCTGACCTTTAAGATGTAAGCTGCTAAGAACAATGTCTGGTGTGGTTTCTATTAGTCATGCCACATCCAAGCTGGTCTCCCCACACTTACCTTTGTTGTGATGCATGGGCAGTGGCCCTGCTTCGATGGCTGCCTTGTCCATCACTGCCTGGAAGCGTGTCCAGCTGTCCTGTCACTCTGTCAGCAATGCTGCCTCTCATGGTCCACACACATGGTGTGTGTGTGCGTGTGTATGTGTGAGCTTGTATTTATCACTTTGTGGGGACCAAATGTCCCCATAAGGATAGTAAAACCCGAAATTTTTGACCTTGTGGGGACATTTTGTCGGTCCCCATGAGGAAAACAGCTTATAAATCATGCTAAATTATGTTTTTTGAAAATGTAAAAATGCAGAAAGTTTTCTGTGAGGGTTAGGTTTAGGGGTAGGGTTAGGTTTAGGGGATAGAATATAAAGTTTGTACAGTATAAAAACCATTATGTCTATGGAAAGTCCCCATAAAACATGGAAACACAACATGTGTGTGTGTGTGTGTGTGTGTGTGTGTGTGTGTGTGTGTGTGTGTGTGTGTGTGTGTGTGTGTGTGTGTGTGTGTAAGTGTGTGTATGTGTGAGCGTGTATTTATCACTTTGTGGGGACCAAATGTCCCCATAAGGATAGTAAAACCTGAAATTTTTGACCTTGTGGGGACATTTTGTCGGTCCCCATGAGGAAAACAGCTTATAAATCATACTAAATTATGTTTTTTGCAAATGTAAAAATGCAGAAAGTTTTCTGTGAGGGTTAGGTTTAGGGGTAGGGTTAGGTTTAGGGGATAGAATATAAAGTTTGTACAGTATAAAAACCATTATGTCTATGGAAAGTCCCCATAAAACATGGAAACACAACATGTGTGTGTGTGTGTGTGTGTGTGTGTGTGTGTGTGTGTGTGTGTGTGTGTGTGTGTGTGCGTGTGTGTGTGTGTGTGTGTGTGTGTGTGTGTGTGTGTGTGGTGAACATTTAACTTTTACAAGGTCTTGGCCTAAAACCTCATAGATAATTTTCAAGGATTACTTCAGAAAACAATTAAGAGGGTTCCTTCTGTGGATTTCTGTTGTTCTCCATGAACTCATTACATTATAGAGGATGTCGAGAAATTATTTTGTTGGTTTTCCTGGCTCAGCATCAAAACACTGTTTTTATCATGTATGTTGTTCCATTCGTTGCAAATGAACTTTGATTTGAGTTCTGCATTCAAAGGTGAGAGGTGATTTCAGTTTACATCACAAATTGCTTGTTGTCTAAATGCAAATATCTTCGATTCCACTAGTAGCCCCATCAGAACGTATTGACTTTTCTTGAGGAGAAATTATTTCCACTTGTCAGGCACTTGTCTGGTTTCCAGTTGCCTAAATCAATAGACTTCTCCCTCTATGGGTCATGTATGGGTTTTCATAAAAAAATAAAAAATCAGTCTTTCATTCTAGTTCTTATCTTATTAATCTTCATAAAAGAAAATGCCTTAAAATATTATGTATGTTACATACAAATAAAGCATGTGGCTCTGCAATGACAGAGATTGATCATTTTAATTTGATTTTATGATACCAAAATACATGCACATACTTGTTTTCAATCTATATCAGCTGTAATGTTACATGAAATCCAAAGGATATGTTTAGTTGATGAAATCCCATGTGCAGAGTCCTGATTTCTTTGACATGGCCTGCAGTGATCGTATATACAGAGATCAAAGTGTAAATATAAAAAAAGAGTAGCCACCTGTCAATGTGTACCTGTGCAATTAAAACACTCCCATCAAGACAGTTTATAATTCTTAGGGGTGAGCGCTGCAAGTTCTGACAAGCCATCAGAAGTGTATGAAAGCCCTACAATGTATCATGAGCAGCATGGGAAGATGACTGAAGAGGTCAGAGGTTAAATTACTTGATAAGATATTGTCATTGATCTTTAGGCAGAATAAATATATTATTTGACCATTGGGTCTTAATTTATTCATTTAAAAGACACTTTTATCACAAAGTGATTCATCATAGGGAGACAGTAACATGAGCAGTGCTACAAAACAAAGTTCCAGAAATACTCAGAAAAGTACAAAGTGCAAGCTTATACATAATTTTTTTATATAAATGCGAGAAACAGCCATCTCTTTTCACACTCATTTCAAAATGTCAGTGAACATTCCAGCATTCCTCACCTCTCTTAGAAAGACATGAAAGTGAGAGAATATATAGGACTCTATTCCTTTAGTAGTGTAAACTATACCTGATGTTGTGGGGGACTTCAAAAAGACACTTCAGCACAATACTAAAATCTTCACAGTAATTTAGAGGCCTATGGAGGAAAGGAAATCCCCTGGCTCAGAGAGTCCTTTCACCCTGATCACAAGTTCTGGAGGAAGAAAAAGAGTATTTCAACAACTGTGCACATAGAGATGTCACATTATGCTTGGTTATTTAAAGAATTGAATCTACACTTGGTACTCTGGCTTTGCAGTCAAAGACAGAGGTGAAGATTCTTGGTGAAATTCTAGATTGTGATCTGAATTTTAAGTCTCATATAAATTATTAACACAATAATTACAATAAAGTAAAAAAAGACATTTGAAAAAAAGAAGAAAAAAAACATTGAAATATCACACAAATTTGACCCTTGTTTACTTGATACGAAAACGTTTATTCATGCTTATATTTTTTCTCACATTGACTATTGCAATGCATTTTATACTGGCTTACCTAAGAGTTGTATAGATAGAGTGCAACTGGTGCAGAATGCTGCAACCAGAGTGATTACAAGATCCAGGAAGAGAGATCACATTACACCAGTTTTAGCTCATTTACATTGGTTACCTGTTAAGTACAGGATTGATTTTAAGGTTCTTTTAATGGTTTTACATTTCTGACTGTTTATGTTCCAACTTGCAGTTTGAGGTTTCCAATGCAGAATTTCTTACATTACATTATAATGGAAATCTTTTGCAAAAAATGTTTTTGTTTTTTTAATCCCCTTTTCTCCCAATTTGGAATGCCCAATTCCCGCTACTTAGTAGGTCCTTATGGTGGCTCGGTTTCTCACCTCAATCCGGGTGGCGGAGGAGAAGTCTCAGTTGCCTTCGCTTCTGAGACCATCAATCCGCACATCTTATCATGTGGCTCATTATGCATGACACCACTGAGAATAACAGCACGTGGAGGCTCATGCTACTCTCCGCGAACTATGTACAACTTACCACGTGCCCCATTGAGAGCGAGAACCACCAATCACGACCATTAGGATGTTACCCCATGTGACTCTACCCTCCCTAGCAACTGGGCCAATTTGATTGATTAGGAGACCTGGCTGGAGTCATTTAGCACACCCTGGATTCGAACTCATGACTCCAGAGGTGGTAGTCAATGTCAATACTTTGTATCATTTCATATTAACTGCCATTATTTGTTTTACTTTGTCTGAAATGTTGAATTCTATGTATTTTATACTTCCAAATGTGAAGCACATTGAGCTGCATTTTATGTATGACAGGTGCTATACAAATAAAATTTATTATTATTATTATTATTATATAGATGTAAAAAGTAAGATATTACCGTAAAATTAATTGTAAAAATGTATATTATTTTTAACAAGAGAACAAGATTTTAACAAGATTTTTAACAAATCTTTTAACAAGATTTTTGTGTACTATTTACAGTAAAATATTGTTAAAATTGTCGGGCGTTCCCGGAAGTCCCGGCGTGGCCCATCGCATTTCATTATATTTTATGGGAATAATAATGTTTCTTTTTATTTTTAATATCAGTTTTGTACATTGGGGTGTTCTGTTAGATTTTATATAGTTAAGAAATATGTATTGCATTATTTTAGTGTCACATGTTTTACCATTTACCGTGTTTATTGTTGTGTGAGTAACACTGTACACTGTCTCTACATGTGAATTGGTCTTTGCTCCTGGAAGCGTCACACTTGATGAACTTTAAGTCATCATGTGCTCTTTTGTAGTAGCTATGGTGATTAGCAATACATTTTAAAGTGAAATGCAGACTTTAATATAGTTCCAGAATGTGTACTAACATTACATAATTTAATAATATAAACAGTAGTCAACCGCAAAATATACAGGCATCAAATTACATCACGTAAAACCTAAAACATTGTCACCGTATTTTGTTACGGTAAACAGATGCCGGTATTTTACATTTCACTTATGGCACAAGACAAGCCAAACCAAAATCACAGTTTGTTTTTGACAAAACAACCTCACAATATATTTTATTTTATATTTACCTTCTGTGCTTTTAATCTACAATTTCTTAGGTCTCTACATTTTATTAGAAAATTAAACTAAAGAGTGGATACAAACAGTTATGTAATACATTTCATTAAACGTTCACCTTACAAATACTGTATACAAAAAGCAGATATTATTAATTCATGACAAAGACAACAACTGTCAATAGAGGCCTAACAGATAATTACATTTTCAAGCACTGAACAAAATCCAAACTGGTCATGGAGAACATAATAAACAATAAAACCAACAGGATCCATGGTTGTCTGCTTTTTTTCTTGTCTTATCAGGGAGCTCAGATACAGAAGTAAATCAGTGGAGTACAAAGGAGACCGTTATTTTGGTGAAACCTCCATGTTCTATAATATCAAAGGCAACACAAGCTACCACAACAAGATGCTGCACAAAGTGATAAGATGTATAGCATCTGACATACAGAAGAATTTCAGAAGAGTACCTGCTAAACTAGAAATGTGAGACTCTGATCTGTATAGGTCACTCATTAGATATGGTTCTTTTCAAATCTCACCAAAGGTTTTTCCCAGCCTAAAATCTATATTTGGGGTTTGAATTTCAAGCAATTTAAATATTAATAACTATCTAAAAGGAAAAAGAGTTTATGTAATGTGTCAGACATGTGCTATTAATCCAGGATTAATGAAATTATGAAATTATAATGTCATTTTTATAACAACACACCTTTTTCTAAATGTTGAACACTAATCCTGAAAGCTAAGTTACCCATGTATTACTTTAAGAAAATATTATTTAGACTTGTTTTTTTCTTCCTTTGAGCTGAATCGGTCTAACTTGGGGTTAAAATGTTATGTCTGTGAAGTGCTTGGAAAAACTTCCTGTCCTCTGAATTTAAGCTTGGCTCCCGAGACCAATCTGACCCCAACCATAATTATCCGAAAGGGAAAACTGCTGGACAGGCAGGTATAGATGTAGTTCCCACCGAAATGAAGTGCTACGGTCTTAGGTAAGTGATAAGCATTAAAATGACATTCTCTTCCTGTGCCTCCAACTAAGATGTCTAATAAAACATCAGAATAATAAAACACCACCAAAAAACTCTGCCGAATATTCAGCAGTTCATCCCTAGTGAAACTGATTGGGAAAGAGTGACAAAAAATTGCAAACAAACAAAAGTAAAAAAAAAAACACTAGAGAGCTCCACACCGAAGCAGCCATCTGCAGTGGCACCATCTTTTTTCAAGCAACAACCTTGAGATGAACACACTCAGAACAGTGGAGTTGATAGTGGATTCAGGAGAATCTGAATTCTGATTCCTCCAAATAGAGATATTAAATTAAAAGTCGTTATAGTGGTTGAGTTTCAGTTAATCTTTTAATACCCTCCCTATATAGATTCAGTGGAGATTGATCACTATTGATCAAAGACGAACGAGCAGCTGAAGAATGCATGTGCCAGCGTTTCCTTACAGAGCAGGGCTTAGAATGACCCAGTGCCTTCAATGTTAATTATCCCAGAGTAATGTATGCACATCCCCTTTGGCCTCTGCCCTGCCATATCTCTGTAATACTCACATCGCTTCCCTGACAAAAAACAAAATAAGTCTCAGGCCAAAAGAATAATTCAGGTTTTCCAACACATCTTTGTTGCAGTCATAATATATAGATTTGACTTCTATACACAGATTTTAATAGAAAGGTAATCCATAAGTACCATTCATTCACACATTTATTTTAGCACCTAAAAGAAGGCAATGTTTAGGAAGTGAAATCAGTTAATTTCAAGCAGTCTGATCTGAAATGCATTGTGGCACTGTCAGCCACTTGGGCATCTTCACCAAGTAACAGATCTGAAATAACAGAATTCTCATTAGTGTCAATTGTCATTTCTAAAATTAGATTTAAGCTATCATATCTTCAAATACCACCACTGCTTTTGCACAACAAAGGAGTCCTTGGTGTTTGGCAGCTATAAATGGTCTACTGACAATTTGTGTGGCACCAACAAAATCTGAAAAAATATATTTTGTAGGCACTGATCCCAAAGGATAGCTTGGTTCTCCGTGTAATGCCACAAATAGTCCAAAACATGTTTTGTGCAGTAGATATGATTTTGAGCTGTCACAGATTAGGAAACTCTTTTGTCAGTTAAAAAGGTAGACTTTGCAAACTTCTTTCCAAATGCGTTCCATATCACAATCAATGATTCCAGAAAATCTAAGGCTCTTCAATTGGACCAATCTAACACAAGTGTGGCTGGTCTTAAGATTTATTCTGGGCTTGATGCAAATGTAAGAATCCTCACATCAAAGTAGATCTCTGTGCACATCAAGGCTTTTCTGAAGTTTTGAAGAGATGTAGCGCTGCTTAGTCTGACATTCCCCCATTCACCATCAAACAAAAGCATCTCTCTCTCTTGAGAAAGAGGTGTGAGCTTCGAGATGAGCTTCAGCTATGGTGACCAATCACAACAGTGTACACAATCTGTTGTCTTGAGGCAAGGTTTATGTTGCCACTTCCAAGGCATCTTATGTTTTTATTTTCAATGTTTCTGCTTCCATTCTTCAAAACCTGTCAAAAAAAAAAAAAAAAAAAAGAGTGAGAAAACATGAGAAGAATGTTTTGTATTTTCTTAATTACAGTGGCCCAAATTGTTCTTTTTGTTGCTTAAGTGGATGTGGACACTTTAGCAACACTTAAATTCCAATTCCAATGCATTAGATTTAAATATAAAAAGTGTCATCCATGCTCCATAAACCATGCTCAGCTATTTTCACCATATGTAGCTTTTACAATAACAAGCTACATTTTCCAAACAGTAGTGCTTTAGCAGCACAAAATGCTACATTAATCACATTGTATTACCAACGCAGCAATGGAGCTGAAGGAGTAATTAAATAGGCTTACCTAAACTGTCCCCTAATTCTCTGATGCACTGGAAAATCGAAATCGTTTAGGTGAATCAGTTCTTTCTTACAGTTTATGTTATTGAACCAGTTAAAATAAACGATTACCTTATAATTAGCTTTAGGAACGTCAATTCATTTTTGTGAATCGGTTTATTTGGACAGTTTATGTAAATGACTCACTGATTCATCTGAGCCCTTGCGCATCCTTAAAGGCATCATGTCATGAGGAAATTGTACTATAAAAACATACAGTAAGTTTCAGAACTAAAAACTCCCTCTCCAGTTTATAAAGGGCATTTATTCTTTCTATCCTCCACAAACTACTTGTTATGAAATCAGCCCCATAGCGAGATAGGAATGGGGTGTATGAATTTGGACTCCCGTATTTCCCATTACACGGCATATATATTGAAGTGGCCACACAACAGGAGGGGACACAAGGCAGACTGTCCCTCATAACCTACAACTGGATACAGATTTATTAACCCTTCACATCCACAGCTTGTGTTAGACTGGACTGTTTTCACTGTTCTCAGCATAATAAAGCATTATTGTATCACCATATCTTGTATGCCTAATAATATAAATAATCTGAAAAAAACAGTGTGTCGAATTTAAGTTTTCGACTGTTATTTCAGTCAGAACAACTGTAGTATTTTCATTGCACGCTCCACATAAATTGGGATAAACAGCTATCAGTGATGCCTGGACCGAGTTTCTTTCAGGGATTTTTGAAAATTGCTTGCCTATATATATAAAAAAAATACAACATTGGCAGTTCATTTGATATTTTGTGTCTTACAAAATTACATTATTTTATATATATGCGCGATGAGACGCTCTCACAGACTGTCACTCAAGTCATCACTGCATCAGCATCAAACTCTTCAAAGTGAAACACTTTCTTCGCTCCACACAGTGAAAAAATAATAGGTTCGTCATGCAATGCCTCCTTTTAACACCAAGACAAGCTGATATTTCAAGATTAAAGTCACAGCTCCAACTTCAGGCAGCACGCTGAGGTCAATTTTGGCTCTAATTCTAATGTGGGCTTTTCTGTGTAATGAGATGTCATTTTCAGGGTGATTCTGTAACTGGGCTCTTATGACATCAGTTTTTAAGTGTACATTTTTAAATGAGTACAGCAATATATCAGTGTGCTTTGTCCTGCATGTCATGAGTAGTATTTATGCATTTACTCTGCGCACTCGTGGGGGTACTGTAAACTATCACAGCTAATTCAGGCGGATTAACTGTATAAATCCATGTAAACATCCAAATTAATCACTGCTAGCCTTGACGAGAGTGGCTGTGTCTGCAATCGTTCACTCATTCACTATTTCCTATATGTGAATGGCAGTTAGTGCACTATATCTTAGCAGTAAGTGAATGAAATGAGCGAATTTGTACAAGAGTGTCGGAGCTCTGGGGCTGGCGCAGAAACGTCACATATGACATTTTTAAATACTTGGGCCTTATTTGTTATTCTTATTAAATAATTTATTAATACAATAAATCTTCATTCTGTTTGTCATTTTTAATATATACCGTGTGTATATATAAATATATATATATACATACATATAAAGAGTAAACACATTTGATCAAATAAAGAGTACATTTTAAAATGTATCTGTTTGTTTTGTCTCTCTATATGTTATTATGTTATTTTAATCCAGTAATGATTTGTCAAAAAGTAATTTACTACATTCAGCATGAAATAAAACATTGCAGGAGTGAAGGAAGCAGTAAACTCCCAGCTTGTACGTCTTCCCCGTGGTGGATTGTGGGGAATGAACCATCATCGAGTGTACTTGAAATGTACACATAAAATTAGTGTGCATTGTGGGTAAGAATGAGTGAACAAAAGTAGGGAACGAGTGGCTCACTCAGAATTCAGACACTCCTACAAAATAGCGAAAACTTGTAATAGTGCACTATATAGTGTATAGGGGGTGGTTTCAGACACAGCAAGTGTTCCACGATCATTGTTGGTGCCCTACGTAGGATGTGTAATCTGCAGTTTGAGAGCAGCTGTACAGAACTAATGATCTAAATACTTACGACACTGAAAACTGTAACTACACTGAAATAAGAATCCACACAGGACTTTAAAAGCTATGATATAGCAAAAGAAGGCATTATATTTCAGCATTATGTATAGTGTCCTTGTGGGATATTTTCACATTTTCACTGTAATAATTACTATAAATGTTTCCAAACCTCTTGTCTTATTAACAAATTCATCCAGATCTGACAAGAGCCTTAAAGGGATAGTTCACCCAAAATTTACAATTCTTTTTATTTACTCACCCTCATGCAACCCCAGATGTGTATGACTTTCTTTCTTCTGCTGAACTTAAATGAAAATTTGTAGAAGAATTTCTCAGCTCTGTAGGTTCAGACAATTCAAGTGAATGGGTGGCCACATTTTAAAGCTAAACAAACAAACAAACACAATTCAGCATATAAATAATCCATAAGAAATCCATATTTAGTGGTTAAATCAGTATCTTCATAAGCGATATGTTAGGTGAGGATTTCGAAACATATCACCAGGGGCGTCGGACTGGGGGGGTAAAGGGTACCGAGTACC
Source organism: Xyrauchen texanus (assembly GCF_025860055.1). NCBI lineage: Eukaryota > Metazoa > Chordata > Actinopteri > Cypriniformes > Catostomidae > Xyrauchen > Xyrauchen texanus. The sequence continues at coordinate 29,185,591 of NC_068294.1, read as the reverse complement.
CAGGGCCCGAGGCAGGGGGAGCCCCTTAGAAGTCAGTTTTCTATACATACATATTTGGTACGGGGGCCCAGCAAGATGGTTTGTACCCAGGGCCCAAAATTTGGTGCTACGCCCCTGCATATCACATTCACATTCTTCTTGTGTTTTTGGTGATTCACATTGTTCTCTGCATATCGCCCCCTGCTGTCTAGCAAAAATGACATATTGATCTGTTTCTCACCCACACCTATCATATCACTTCTGAAGACATGGATTTAACCACTGGAGTCTTATAGATTACTTTTATACTACCTTTATGTGCTTTATGGAGCATCAAAACTTTGACCTACAGAGCTAAAATATTCTTTTAAAAATAGAAATTTGTGTTCTACAGAAGAAAGGAAGTCATACTCATCTGGGATGGCATGAGGGTGAGTAAATTATGAGAGAATTTTCATTTTTGGGTGAACTGTCTCTTTAAAGTGATAGCTCAGCCATAATTTAATATTCTGTCATAATTTCTCTACCCTCATGCTGTTCCAAACCAATGTTAGACAGAATGTTAGGGACTGACAGTCTCGGTCACCATTCACTTTCAATATATATATATATATATATATATAAACATTCACTGAAAGTAAATAGTGACTCTGGCAAATATTCTGTCTAATATCTCCTTATTGTGTTGCATGGGAGAAAGTCATACAGGTTTGAAACAACATGATGGTGAATGATGACAGAATTTCAATTAATAATAATCATAATTCTGTAGTACATGTTTAATGTGTATTATATAATGGAATATAGGGGAGTTAATATCTATTATGTCATTTGTGAAAGTAACGAGTTACTCACAACTTGAGTACTCTTTTAATTGGATACTTTCTTATTCTTACTCAAGTAATTATTTATGTTAGTACTTTTAATTCTACTTGAGTAATTATGTTTTTGAAGTAATTATACTTTTTCTTGAGTACAGTTGTTGGCTACTCTACCCACCTCTGAGTATTTAAAAAAATAAAAATAAAAGTGGGAATTAGAAAAGGTTATGCCATGTTTAAGAGCAGATATAGTGTTGCAGTCCACAGTCTTTGTGCACCTGAGAGCTGAATAATGTCTAAATTACAACTGGAACAAAAGATTCTTTTATGCAAGTACCACTGGGCAGAGATGACAGCTATAATACTGGTCTCCGTACATACAGGTAATATTCTAACTAAGAGGAAATATCCTTTTTAAGCTTGACATTGATGTCCACTGACATGCAGAACAGATAACATAGGGTTAGTGTGTATTGCGGGATATATGGGGGGAAACATTAGATGGCATTAATGCTGAGCTATGCAGCACAGATCTTATTTTGGGAAATTCCCAAAGTACACTTCAATTGACATGTAATGCTTGGAATGTTTCTCATGATTTTAAAACTTTTTGTAGATAAATATAAATTGTGCCTGCATATTAATTTCTTTATCCATCAATCTATCCAGTTTTTCAGTGTAGATATACACTGGCAGCCAAAAGTTTGGAATAAAGTACAGATTAAGCTGTTTCGGAAGGAAATTGGTACTTTAATTCACCAAAGTCACATTCAACTGATCAAAAAGGATAGTAAGGACATAATAGATGTAAAAAAATAGCACCATCACTATTTTAAACAAGTCATTTTTGATCAAATCTAGACAGGCCCCATTTCCAGCAGCCATCACTCCAATACCTTATCATTGAGTAATCATGCTAAATGTATAATTTGGTACAAGAAATTCACTTGCCATTTTATCAAACATAGTTGAAAGCTATTTGGTTCGTTTCATGAAGCTAAACATTGTCTTTGTGTTTGTTTTTGAGTTGCCACAGTATACAATAGACTGGCATGTCTTAAGTTCAATATTAGGTCAAAAATGGCAATAAAGAAACAGCTTTCTCTAGAAACTCGTTAGTCAATCATTGTTTTGAGGAATGAAGGCTTTACAATGCTTGAAATTGCTTCAATGCTTTTTTCAATGCAAAGATTTCATACAAAGGTGTACACTACAGTCTTCAAAGACAAAGGACAACTGGCTCTAACAAGTACAGAAAGAGACGTGGAAGGCCCAGATGTACAACTTAACAAGAGGATAAGTACATCAGAGTCTGTAGTTTGAGAAATAGACGCCTCACATGTCCTCAGCTGACAGCTTGAATTCTACCCACTCAACACCAGTTTCATGTGCAACAGTAAAGAGAAGACTTGAGAAGAATTGCAAAGAAAAAGCCACTTTTGAAACAGAAAAAACAAAAGGAAAAGGTTAGAGTGGGTAAAGAAACACATACATTGGACAACAGATAATTTGGAAAAGAGTGTTATGGATCTTAACCACATTGAGCTTTTGTGGGATCAGTTAGACTGTAAGGTGTGTGAAAAATGCCAGACAAGACAGCCACATCTATGGTAAGTGCTACAGGAAGCGTGGGGTGAAATGCATTGCAACGGTGCATGCATATTCATTTCTTTACAAAACAGGATGGATGGATGGATGGATGGATGGATGGATGGATGGATGGATGGATGGATGGAGAATTTTTCCATCCATCCATCCAAAGTTTACTTTACTATTATTCTACAATGTGGAAAACAAATATTTTTTACATTTAATTAATTCAGTGAACAAAGTTACTTTAATGGTGCATTTCAATAAAATAAAAATTTTGTGCAACAATTACAAAATGTCAGGAAATTGAAGGAAACTTTACTTGTAGTGATAAATTATATACATATTATACAGTATAATCAAAAAACACAGATGAAAACATTGTTCAGATTATGTTCTTCAAATTCACAGAAGCTCTGCCTGCCTGTCAACCCATGCTGCATCTCTGCCAACTACACAACCCTTTCAGCTGCCCCCTGCTAACATCATGATGGTGCTGGGGGAAAAATAACACAAACAACTGATGACAAGCTCCTTTCATGGCACTTATCGTTACATTCTATCTGAAATCTAGATGAGCCAGACAATGTACCACCAGCCGCTCTACCACTAAAGACAGCATAATCACTCTCAGCATCAGGATTTAAACTCATATCATTCTACCTTTATTCCTGTATGTGAGGATCTCCATCTGGTGGTCCACACATCTACCCTGAATACCGCATGATGACGATTCTCCTTATCCAAGGGAGATATCTTGGTGTTTTAACCTCAGTTTAAAAAATAAGGAGGAAGAAAGTCTTGCCGTGTATCCTTGGAGCCACACACACTTGCACGCTATTCTTATGGGGTTGATGGATACTTTGTGGTGTTGCTTTCAAGATAGGACATTGCAGCACTTTCATCAGCACTCACAATGTAAAATTAATGCGGGCCTCAGTCAGAACATCCGAGAGCCTTGCGTATGCCTTTTTGTGCATTGACGTGATGCAATTTCACAATTTTTTCATTCCTCTGAATGACACATGAATGATGCCAAGATTAAAGTTTCTGCACCAGTAATGTCAAAACAACTATTATTTCTGCTGACATACCAGCACATAGAAAACTTCCCACACAGCTCCACCTTCAGTCTTAGATCATGACACCCACGACTACCTTCTTTTTAACCTCAGTCAAAGCTACACCAAGAGTTTGTTCCATTTGGACAAACTTGAGGATGATTTTATATTGTTAAACAGCCCTTGTGATCTGCATGGCTCTGATATTCTGGGATAATGTACATCAATGTGTCTTCAAGCCCTCTCATAGCACAATCATCTTGCATTAACCATTGATCACTGCAGGCTGTTAGAAGATTTGTGTCGTAAAGAGAGAGGGCAAGATGAAGGTGACTGGGGTTGGGAGGAATTGTAAAGCCCCTCTTAGAAGGTGCTTTCCTGTCACTTTTAATGTGGATCTGCCTGGAGGTGCTGTTTCAAGTTTACATGGAAAGCTCTTCTCAAATTGGAGAGAAAGTTTAAAAAAAGCACTTTAAATTCTGAAACCTTGACAACGTCTGTGATTTTAAATACACACTTCAAGTATTATTTCAAGGTTATGAATCACTGTAAAAAGAAAGAGAGAAACTAAAGCTACACAAGATCAAAGTTGTGTATGTGGTGTAATGTTTATTGGCTATGATGAATTACAAAAGTTATAGGTTTAAAGTCTATTTTTACTACATTGAATTCTTATATATAATTGTATATTCATTTATTTCCATATATAACTATCTTTATACATCTGATTGATATTTAGAAATAAAATGTCATTTTAAATTTGATCAAAAATAAAAATGATAAATGCCATGATCTCCACAACTATTTTGTATGTAGCATCACTCCAACAAAGGTTTTTACAATCTGTATGCACTTAAACAATCCAATAAAAGGTCATTGTTTTTGGCTCAGAACCAGTCTGTAATTTCCAAATGTGACTATGGCGCTTTTCAGATTGGATTCAATAGAGTTGCTTTGGGAAACCCCTCATGTAGGCCAAAAGTTGTTTTCTCAAAGTACACACTGCATTGCTATAGCAATAATGCCAGGTGTTAACTTGATTGTTTAAATACATATTTCTACTGCACGTCACCAGTGTTATGCCAAGAATTATCCATATTACAGACAAAACCTGATGGTAATATGATTAAAAATGTTTAAATGTGACAATAGTTGCATAGTTTGTATTTGAACACATGCTGTTGGAACACTTCCATTGGGGGTGCAAATGATTTCATAAACATTTGCATTATGCCTAGAAAAAAGTAACATTTTTAAACAGCCATTAAAAAGTGTAAATATCTGTTTCTGAAAGATGAGATTAGAATACATGTAGCCATCTTTTTTCCCACCAATTACCTCTGTGTGCATATCACATTGCTTTTTAGGCCTGATAAAAACATCTCTCTTTCAGTATTTTTAACCTAAATAGAATTAACTCGCTATTTTTAACTGCCGCCAGCTTTTTCTAGCACTGACCTTTGAACTGTTAAGTTCTCCCTGGTTTTTAAAAAGGGTGTTAGTGATAGTAGAAGAATATAACCTCCTGATTGAGCTGAAGTACATCCTGAAGGATTACAAGAACCTCCAGAGCAGAAGTTGTTACCCAGCATTGCTTTAGGCTACCTGGGTCACAGCCCACCCACAGCAGGGGGTGCTAGGTCAGAGGAGCCAGCAGAGAGCACTGCTCTCAGAAACCAAAGAGACTCCTCAGTTAACACACAACCTCAGGGCATGACAATGTCTACCCCAGCCTCTGTTAATGCCAAAAGTTTTAACAATGCGGCTCGAACTGATAAACATGGAAAATTGATGTGCTCCATATTTTTTAGTTGATCGGTCAAAATGGACACAATTACACATTGTTGATTTCAAAAGATCTATTTATAAGAATGAATAATTGTGCTGGACATGGAAAGACTTTCTTTTTGATGCATTCAAAGATATATTATACAACAATTGACTCATTTTGAAATATTAAAGCATTTGCAGTTCCCCACTGAACAACAATATTCAGCATAATGAAAATGTAGTATCAGCACAATTGCTAGTCTCCAAAGCTATTGTTAAAAAGTTTTTGTTTTGACTATCTGAAAATAGAGTATATTTCATCTATTTATTCTCGGTTTATTGAACTGAGTGCTGCTTTTGACTACTAATTTTCATCATACTTCCAAGCCAGCAAATAATAATGAACACTGGCAAAATAGTCCTCTACTGGGATTCAACACTGCAGTTTATGTTCTAAGTAGACCTAGAGCTTTTAAAAAAAAGCATAAATATCAGCTATAAACCATTATTTAAAGGTTGGCAAAGCATATAATTCCTGTGCCACTAGCAGCATCAAACAGAATTGCAAAAATGATGACAAACAGTTTTCAAACATGTTTCTTGAACGCTCTCCCATCTTTCATTGGTCAACAAACAGATAATCTAGCCCCCAAAATCATGCCATTGTTTGAGCCAATGCAATTTAGATTTTTGGGGGTATCTCTGCATTATAATCTGGGATTACAAATTATACCCTTCACCTTTAAAGGTGCACATTATTTTTCTAAATGCTAAACTTTTAAACAGAAATAAATATTAATATTAGAATTATGTGTAGAATTATGAACACTCACATAAGATGAAGATTACATTAATCAGTAAAAGCATAAAAGTAAAATAAAAAGCTTTATTTTACATAGTGTATGGTGTTGGGTGCACATTCATGAGGGCCGCCATGTAGCGCTCAACAGCATATATTCAACATAGTCTTATAGAATCACATTACAATTTTTACAAAATAATTTTTGCGTGGCTTTTTTATATATTTTTTATATTTTGTGATAGGTTCCTAGTGAAATAAACACTAGAGGCACTACAACAATTATTTTTATTCACTTTCACATAAATCACGAGTAAAACGGCAGATTATCAGTACATAAACACATACTTTTTGCCCTGTTCCTTACACATTGCTATCTTATGACATCAAAACACTTTTATATATAAAAGTATTGTGCATGACTTGTAGGGCGATACATTTTAATGTTTGCATCACATAACCAATGCAATATAAATTGTTTGAATGCAATATAAATGATAAAGCATTGCACTTGCAATGTAAAAGACCATGGTAAGAGTTCTGATGAGCATGTATTGAAAGTCAACACGAGAGCTCAATATGTCATAGAATCAAAAACAAATTACACGGTTTCTCAATACATTTACTTTTATGACACTATCTGTTAGGTTTAGGATTGAGGTTTAGGGTCAGAAGGCAGGTTTTGTTGATTTAAAACTTGATAGAGCATTAACCTTAAACACCTTATCTGTTTCCCTGCTGAAAAGACCACCTTAACCAGCATGAATTTGCCATGCTGGTCTCAGCTGATTAATGCTGGTAAGTGCTGGTTTGGTGCTGGTTAAGTTGGTTGACCAGTTTGGTCTTTCTGATGAAGTTGGTTAAACTAGTTTAAAAGCCTGGTGGGGACACCAGCATTCCATGCTGGGGGACCAGCACCCAAAACACAACAGAAGATGGTGACCAGCAGGGTTGGGGAACTTTTAACTAGCATTTAGAGCCACACTGGCCTTATGAATATATAAATAAATAAGGATGTCAGTTCACTTTTGAGTGCTTAATTCTGTTCTTAACACACACAGTTCTGAAATTTTTATGAAATCATAAATAAATAACAATAAATTAGTGTTAACTGAACTTAACTAGTTGTTAAAGACGTGATTAGCACGTTAGATGTGTCTGTCTTCTCTTGGTGTAAAACACGAAAACAGAGGTATGTGTCTTCTCTCATTCTTATAGTCCCATCTTTCTATCCACTCTAGTTTCTCTCATTAGCCCTGCGGTCTCAGGGTAACCCGTACATTACAGTTCAGAGAGAGCATGTGCGCTCTTCAACAACAGCCGCTTAGATGTGGCAAAAAAAAAAATCTGTGATTCTGTCTTACAGTAACATTGCAGGATAATAATACGTCTCTGGTGGATAATCTCTTTGCTCATAAATAGCAAACACAAAATGGGATAAACTGGTAGCATTCAGGTTACTTGCTCGCAGGAATACAGTAACTTCTGTATTCCTTACACATATGGATGCACGTGTGTGTGTGTGTGTGTGTGTGTGTGTGTGTGTGTGTGTGTGTGTGTGTGTGTGTGTGTGTGTGTGTGTGTGTGTGTGTGTGTGTGTGTGTGATGCTGCATCTACACCACTTGGTGTCAGTGCAAAACATACAAAAATTTTACCGAGTGCACCTTTGCAACATGATCAAAAACATGGTTTGTTTTTTCCGAAATTTCCAGTATCCTAGGATTGGCCACATCATGATGACTCCCTAACAAGCGCCATTTCCTATCAGACATTTTTGCATTGGCTCAAGCTTGTTTATCGTCAGAAACATGTAAAATCTGGATTCAAATCCTGTACTGATACCAGGAAGAAATTGCTTTTGCAAAATTAGTGATGAGTGTGATTTGGAGGTAGATTTGCTCCCTTAACATATAATTTTAGTCCTCTGATGGTTAGGTTTGAGGAACGGTTTATTAAATATGCATGAAAAAACTCTCTTTACAATTCTCTTTTGGTGCCACTCCGTAGACTTTCCCCTACAGTAGAGCTCACACATGCCAATCCAACAATACATACCGTCCACCGAGGGCAGTGTTTCGGATTTCGCTAAGTGCAGACCGATTTTAGCTAAAGAAAAGACAACGTACTGTTTCCGATTTCACTGTGAGATCATTCTGACCTTTAAGATGTAAGCTGCTAAGAACAATGTCTGGTGTGGTTTCTATTAGTCATGCCACATCCAAGCTGGTCTCCCCACACTTACCTTTGTTGTGATGCATGGGCAGTGGCCCTGCTTCGATGGCTGCCTTGTCCATCACTGCCTGGAAGCGTGTCCAGCTGTCCTGTCACTCTGTCAGCAATGCTGCCTCTCATGGCCCAAGATTAAACACTCCCGATGGGGCCTCCAGAAGCAGTGACTCTCCTGCCTCCTAGGACTTATGTCAAAAATGTTTCAGCTCAGGTAATTTGCTACAGTCAGTGCTATTTTTTCTGTTAACTTCAAAAGCCCCAGTGAAGGCAGAAAAGAGAAATGAAAGGGGAAAATGGCATTTAGTTGTGAGTAGTGAAAGATTGAATTGTGGAGGTCTGGGATGGACTCAGGAAGATGTGTGTTTGCCAAGCCCAATCTCAACAATATCTTTGTATTTCTATTGCAACTTTCTATTGAGCAAAAAACACTTCAATAATGCTGCTATTGCTCTGAAAGACATTTGACAAATTGCACAATTAAAACAATTTGTTGTCTACCTGCAATCATGCACAAACCATAACTAAACTCACTGACTTTATTAGGAACACCTGTACACTTATTTATTCATGCAATTATCTAATCAGCCAATCATTTGGCAGCAGTGCAATGCATAAAATCATGCAGATACAGGCCAGGAGTTTCAGTTAATGTTCACATCAACCATCAGAATGGGGAAAATCAGTAATTTCGTTCATGGCATGATTGTTGGTGGTTTGAGTATTTCTGTAACTTCTGATCTCCTGGGATTTTCATGCACAACAGTCTTTAGAGTTTACTCAGAATGGTGCCAAAAACAAAAAAGTATATGGTAACTCAGATAACCTCTCTGTACAATTGTAGTGAGCAGAATAGCATCTCAGAATGCACAACATGTCGAACCTTGAGGCGGATGGGTTACAACAGCAGGCCACTTCGGGCACTTTAGTAGGACCATATTGTTCTTAATAAATTCCTCAGTGTGTATATCAACAATAATATGTCACGTTAACCGCAGGTTGTAAGCAGTTCTCAGTCCTTAATATTTCTTCACAGCTATGACATAACCTAACACTTTTCTCAGTCTGTGGAATGAGGAAATGAAATGGACCCCTTTGCCCTATTTACCAGATCTGTCAACATTACAAGGAAGTTGGAATCATTAATTTAGACTCATTGACCTTACAGCTTAACATTCAAATTGAGCACATGGTGACTACCATTGGGCTACAGCTTGGTAGAATTATTTTGAAATGGGCAGCAAACTCTTTTTCTTAGTTAGAACATCCAGCTTTTAAATTCTGTACACTAAAATGTAATTTATGGGTCATCAAGGAATGTCACAGATGATATGACTTAGAAACACAGAAACTTTTACAGAGTTGTGCAAATGTTGGATCCATTTTCAATTCAGTCAAAACATCTGTGTGTGCATGCTTGCAAGGGTGTATGTCCTTTGAAGGTCTGTGCATGTACAAGTGTGTGCACGTGTGATGAAAGTGTTTGACAGCAGCCCTGCCTCGACAAATTGCTTTGAGATGTGCCAACACAAATGTATTTAACTCTGAGTCCAATAAAGCGTGGCAAGAGCAGTGACATCTCCATGCTCAATGTTTTCTTTGAGTCTTTCCCCCACGTTCTGTGCCAGATCAGGAATGCATGATTTGCATTCACTATTAACAAGACTAAGACTACACAGGTAACAGGATCAGCTCTAATCAGTGTGACCTGAGAAAGCTTTGGGGGGATTTCAGGCTATTGTCATGTATTTTCTGGGGTGATTTCTTTCCCAACACATTTAATTATGATTATTGAGACAGCACACCTTTGTCCAGACAGAACTTCCTCTTTCAATTGTGCTCTTTATTGCTGGTCAGCACAATGATCAAAACTTGCCGAAAGACATTGTGAAAATTCAAACTAGCCATTATGTCCTCGCTTCTTTTACCTCAAAATGAACAATGGCCATCTCATAAGCAGCCTAATGGCACTGGTTCAGAGGGATGTTCTGAATGTGAGGATGGGAGAAGAAGAGAGAGAGAGAGAGAACAAATAACTATTATCCAAAGACATGTTCTATCATGTCAGAAACTTTTCTCCAGTCAAATCCCTTTGTACTTTGCTTAGAAAACATCTAGGCTTTTATGGAAAGCCAATTTATATTAATTAGAGAGCTTATTTAGAAAACATTTTAATTGCATCCAACAAGAATATACACAGATGAACAAGGGTATGTGGTTATTTATTATTTAGTATATTGAAACTTTCCTTCCAAGCAGGGCAGATTTGAATGCAGAGGAATGAGGATCATGAGCGCATAGCGCCCTCATGTGGTCTTGTAGCAATCTAATTGAAAACATTGCACGTTACCAAATTTTTTAAACATCCAACAAATTTTCATTTTCACTGCGTACAGTCTTCTGAGTTAATAATAATGTCACCTCAGTAAATAATTCCATTAATGGCCAGATACATTTTTTTTATATTTAAAAATAGCCTACATCTGTATAATCATAACAGTATCTTAACAGAATAACTTTAATTAATCAATTACTTTCTAAAAAAGTTAAAACTTTAGAGCTTGAAATAAAAGATAACTGGAATGAAGGAAAGTGCAAAACTGGTATCTCCTACTTTATTTCTTTCTTCTTCACACTCTCCCTATCCGCACATGCTCTCTTCAGCTTGTCAGTCCTCCTATGGTTGATCATGGGCAATATACCATCAGCGAGTGTACATTGAATGTACACATGAATTCACAGTGCATTGAGGGTAAGAATCAGTTGACATACTGTACAGTGTGTAGTAAACGAATTAGGACGCCACTACAAAATCGTCGACACAAACAAAAGTGCGCTATAAGTGGATGGGTGCAATTTCGAAAACAGCCCTAGTTTTAATAATTGGTCATTATTTTAATACAAAAATGTTAATACATTTATTTGATAATAATATACTCATACAGTTTCTCTCTCTCTCCCTCTAAACCCCCTACCCCACTCGGAGACCCCTTAAAAGTGTAATTCACATCCTGGTTTTCACAACAGAAATATTATTGTACATAGTAACGTTTTCCTGCCTGGCGATTTATACAAGGAAGATGAATAATTCAATTACAGAGCTCTTAAATACATTTTTAATAGAAAGAAGTGCAATTGCAGACCTCTACAATGATATTCTTACTAGTAAGAATTCCAATAACAGAGCTCTGACATTTACAGAGACAAGTCATGCATCCTCGGATTACCGTCCAGGAAGACTGGTAACAATACCGGACCCTCAGTTGCTGGGATTCAGGACTGAATATGCCTGCTCAATTTTATGTTCCCCTCTACAGACCATTAGGCTGAAATTGTGCACATTTTAGCAAGTGTTTATGCAATACCACCCCATCTTTTGTATTTAATTGTATATTAAATCTTTCTTTAATTATAAAATTAACTTGCGAAAGAAAACCCCCACAATACTTTTGTTTGGCAAGACATTGACATGAGAACAATATGCTAGGCCTTCTCTTGATTTTCCAAGAGTGCAGAAAAATCATACTCAAGTAAAAATAATAACTTCCCAAAGAAATAAGTGTTCTTAAAAGTACCTGTCCTAAAAAAAAATGAAGAAATTAGCTAATTTAAAAGTATTCAAGAGTAGTGAGTATTGAGTTGCGGATGCTATGCCCCCTTATAGGTACTCATCAAATGTTGCATATATAGGCTACTGTCATTTACATTCCTTTTTCATAAAGAATGACAATACCAACATTTATAACACCAAGGTTTTAATTTGGATGGATGTTTTCGCTGTAAAAAAAAAAAAAAAAAAAACGTGATTTAAAAATTACACACAAAAAAGAAATTACACAAGTCACATCAATTATCTATAAACACTACATGTATTTGCTTGCCAAAAATACTGGGAGACACGATTACAAAGATAAAAAGATGAAAAAGTTATTTTCAATACACTGATCCGCATTTTAAATTTCAAAAGCATTAAAATAATTTCATGCGTAGGGTCTTAATTACACTTAACATATACCGTTATTTTTGCGAATAAAACGTTGTTTTCAATACCAAACGCCATCAGAAAAAGCAGGAAATGACTTTCACATGGCATGTCACATCCAACACACTAGAGGGGGTATAGAGTATAGGCGAGAAGTTTAAAATTCAAAACATATGTGACGTATCTACAGACAGACAGACATACAGACAGATGGAACTCTTGCCATGTGCTCTCCTGTCAGTTATCTGTCTTGTTTCTAAACCCCGCCCCTTTGTTTGCCTCAATATTAGTTCAGTATTGCTGTTACCCTCCTTGTTTCTCCTTCTATTCAAAGGTGCACTCAGTCGCTTTTGTCTTTGTGTCATCTTGGAATTACACTGGCACCTAGCGACTAGGGTGCAGTATAATTTAAAATCATTTCCAAATGCTTTTAAATTTAAACACTATATTTGAGATGTTGTGAAAATGGCATGTGGTGGAAATGTTCAGATAAATAAAACACCATAAATAGCTCAATTCTAATTTGATGCATGCATGTCCACTTTTCACACTAACTAGTAATAGTGTGAAAATGGTGTTTTAAGATAGTAGATTTTCTAAAAGTCCAAAGGGTAAAAAGTGCCCATAGTTCAAGAAAACCCCTATTATGAGAAACTGTGTCCAATATTTATAACACTTACGGGGCTTTGTGGATTCTGGACTGATATTGGAAACTTTAAAAGTTCAAACAACATCTGAAACTATGCATTATTTGTAAGATTATTTTATTTGATTTAGTTTTAAAAAATCAAATGCTTTTCATGATAAAATACCAATGAGGCAAAAAAAATAAAAATAGTGTTTCGGTTTAGAAAACACATTTGGAACATGCCAAATGAACATTAAAAATGGGTTTTTATTTTAGTTAGTAAATCAACATCTTCATTTAGGATCCAATAATATGTAATTGACCTCAGCATTGTGAACATAGTACTTAGCTACTACGTTTATATAGTATTTTTGTCTTTTTTAAAATGAACAACACAACACAGAAAGTAATGATACTGATAAAAAAAGATTGATTCCATTTTCAATTCTCGAATTACCGGTTACAATGAACAAAAGTTGGACAAAACAATAAATAATCAAGTGAACTAAAAATTTCATTGAAAACAAGAGGCAATTGGTCACACAACAGGTCCATAAGAAGCCTCTGAGAGACCCTGATTATTTCTCCATTGGAGCCAGTGACTAAATAAAGGTAATAACCTAAAGTGGTTCATGGTAAGAGTTCAGCTCCATGGTCTCCATGTGGACTGGACCTGGAGAGGGAAGGGATCCTGTCTAAGGACAGGTGACTGCGGTGGGGTAAATTCTTTAGCGATGTGGGGCAGAAAGGGCTGAATCAGAGACACTGACCTGTGAAGTGAAACTGTTGTTGTTTTAAGAGAAGACAATGTGTCAGGACAGGGAGGCAAAGAGAGAGGCAGAGATAGAGGACAAGATGTGGAAATATATGTAGGAGAGTTACTGAGAGAGGAGGACGCACTGGTAAAGATGGGAGATGATGGAGGAGAATTATAGTGTGATGATGTTGAATTGGGGGGGCAAGTTGTTTGATATAAAAGTTTACAGTTACCCAAAGACAATCCAGGGTGTACGAGAAGTTCTTGATGGTAGTTTTTGCCTGATGGTGACAAATAAATCTTTGCCTTTGATATGCCTGTCTGAGCTGCAGGTTCAATTTCTACTGTGGAAGCACCAGATAGGTTGTTTTCAAGATTGTCCCCCAGTTTTGGAAAAGCTGCCTTCTGCTCAGATGGGTTAAATCTCCCATTGAAGTCTAATACATAGGTTGTGGCCCCCACAGAAACGGACTGATTCATAGTTGCCTTTGAATCCATTTCATTAGACGTTCCTGTAAGAGTAAAGAAAGAAAACACATTTAGACACACAATAAGCTAAATATTATTACACATAGGCTGCTACTAATAAGCAAATATTCAAATTAAATTCATATAGGGCAGTTGTATACATATAAAGTACCTTTTGTATTCATCTTCCTTGTTGTCTTTCGGATGTACTGAACTGCGAGGTCTAAAATCTCTGCCTTTTCCAGTTTATGACTTTGTAAACGCTTAAGGAATGGAAAGAAAGGGGAGAGGAAATATGTTTAGGTGTTTGTTGAGGATGTAGTGAAGCAGTGAAATAATGTAAAGGAACTTTTCACAGGCAATAATCCAATGATACTCACTGTGTCTGCAGTGTTCTTATAAAGCAGATCTCTCAACGCCTCTAGATTGTAGTTGATTCGATCTCTCCTCTTCTTTTCTATCACTGGTTTCAACTTCTAATACAGTTAAAGAAAGGAGTATTTCGAATTTAATTTGTTCAAAGATGGCATTAAGTTTAAAGTAAATGATTAAGCCATTGTGTGGAATCTAATAGATGTCATATAAATTATTATAAATTATATAAATAAACGTAACAAATGAAATCATTATAAAATAAAACAATTGGGAAATAGTTGTTTTGGAAAGAAAAATATTTTAATGAACTTACTCTTTTAATGCCTTCTGTCTTTGCCATGCTGAGAGTTTGACCTGAGTTTGAACCGCTCTTTCTTGTATTCACAGGCCAGCTTTAATTTCGTCCTCGTAGTTGTGGGAAACTGATGAAATGGAGCCAAAACGGGTGTTTTAAGGCAAGCCGAAGTCGGACCTGATTGGTGAAGAGGTGGCAGTGACGTAGACACCGTGAACTTTCCACCAATCTTTCTACTGACTAGCTAAACAAACAGTAAACAAAAGTGTCTGCATTGACAACTGTTACTGTTTAAAGCCTACGTAGATTTTATATAAGTCAAAACGTGAGGATTTTATATTTTTCTTGGTTACAGAAAACCAATTTAGTTGGTTCAGCTGGTTCTGGAAAAATGTATTGTCTGTCGCAATATGCTAATGGTAGCAAATGGTTTTGGGTATACAACGGAGCACATTGTTTTAGTTAACTGTGTATGACACATGGGCAAATGGTAGCTTCCTTAATCATTCATTCTGACCTGCATAATGTCTAGGTGATTGGCTTTTTGGTGGTTATTTTATGCTTATATACAGGCCTACATTGAAATTTGTTTTTATAAATATTTTATTTTAAATATTTAAGGAAAATGTGGTGCCGTGCACTTTTTTGGAGTCGCGCGCAAAACGAGATATGCGCGTGACCAGCACAGGAAAACAAACGCGAACAGTGCTTTGTGGCTAACGTGGGGGAGGTGAAAAGGTGTGATGTCCAAGCTTTTAGAGAAAATCTGTTAAAGTGTGTTTTAGGTGAGTGTTGTGATAGAAGTGTGAGCGATTAAGCCGCCCATTATTGTCCCACGCTTACACTTTTGAGCTGTTGGAATCGAAAACTTTGATGGCATTTGAAACCTTGATTTCAATAAGCTTTGAAATCTTATTGTCGTGGATCGAATAGACGATTATACAGTAGTTAACATTGTATTATCATTCACATACACATCCATGATATCAAGATTTATAAAAGCGGTGCGTAAAGCACTATATATATATATATATTATTGTATTTATTATTAATAAATGGTTGCTGACATCATGATTGTTGAAGAGACAGCTAATGCAGTTATAAATATCTAGAGCACCGTGTAAGCCTACTGTATTTACCATTTCTCAATAATCACGATGCTTTGAAATTACAAAATGACACAATCGCGTTTTAGCGGATCTTTTAAAAATATGGCTCATTTATGACCCAAGCCGTCTTTGGTTATCTTCAGTAATAGCTTAACTGAAACCCCCTCGTTTGAACATCACAATGGGGGCTAAATGGGTCATTATTGGCTATTATTTACATCTGTATAGTATTTCGTCCAGGACGCAGGTGAATATTAATGAGGGGGTAAATTGAAGGACGCAGATGTAATTGGTCTATACTGTTTAATTATTCATCAGTAACTTTTACTTCAAATATGATTTATATGGTACTTCAATAAATTTAGTAAAATTTAAATGAAAGTTACATTAGAACACATTTTGAACTTTTCTTATAAACACACGATTGGTGCACAAAACACGATGTCTAACATCAACTCAATATTTTTGATCATGAACGGTTCATTTTGAGTAGAAAATAAACTTCAGACTTCACAAATCAAGAAGTTACCAAAACGTAAAATCTAAATTAAGAATACATTTGAAGGAAATAAACCTGCAAATAATTAAATTGCTTAATTTATTATTTACACTTGCATGCTTCAAAACGTTAAGTCAAATTCACTTATTTGATTTACCTGTGAAATTTATTTGATAAATATGATAAGGTTTTCTACATTAGGGTTGGTACATGACGACACATTGTAAATATAACAGACAGTCACAAGTAATGTTTATTTAAAAGCTAGAGTGTTAACTTTTTACATATTTTAATGGAGTTCAAATATAGAATTTACTCAATATTTTCAAGTTCACGCTTTAACTTATTCAATGGCTATATTTACTTCACCACAAAATGTTTTTTTTAATGTACTCAAGTTTTTCAGACCACTGAAACATATATATATATATATATATATATATATATATATATATATATATATATATATATATATATATATATATATATGCACATGTGCCATATCTATACACTCTTGGAGTAGCTATTAAGTGTTCTTATTTTCAATATGACCTTTTTTTTCACACACATATATATTACTTATCAATATACGTATATATTGATGTATATTGGATGTTATAGGTCCCAAAACCTCTCATGGAGAAAAGGAGGTGAGATCGCATTAATCACAGCCTGGAAACTTTGAGGTTATTATTACTGGAGAACACACACAACAAGGTTAGTTCTATTTTCTGTTCATTAAGGGGGCGAACAGAAGACTATGATGAAGATGTGAGATCACCTTGCAAACATCAGAGCTGTGATGGAATAAGGACATGTCTCCTACAAGTCAGCCATTTCATTGCAAGCAAGAGCCGTGAGTTTGGGAATGGAGCAGAAAAAGCAAGTGGAAACCTACAACACAAACCACTGGAGCACCCAATGCAAACACAACTGTCTGCGACACCGCTCCAAAGAGAAACTCAGATGCATCTCTATGATGATTCATCACTACTAGCACAGCAACATCTCACTAGTGTCCGATTTGGCAATTCTAGGCACACCATCTAACTGTTCAACGCTTGCACAAAGAACTGTTCTGTCTGTCCCCACCATGACTCCAGGTTCTAAACAACCTGTAATACTAGGTGACCCTGTCTGGAGACCTTGTCCACAATAGAGAAACATGGCTTTCAAAAGACTAAAAATGTCCAGCTGGGTCTACAGCAATGCATCCAAACCATTCATCAATGAGGATTCATGTGTTACAGTGAAGTGATGAAAAAGAGTGGGAACAACACTGGGACAATAAACTGTAAAATGTTGAAATGTTCAGCATGTGTAAATATGTGGATTTTGTACAGTAGACGCCCAATTTTATTTTGTTATTAAAGGGCATTGACAAAACAGTGCCTTGTGTTTGTTTGCGCTTGCAGCCAAACAAACAAGATTCACATTGATGTTGATTTATATATTTTTCAGCTTAAAAACATGCTTTTTAATACTGCATTTTTGTAACAATTATTGCAGTCAGTCAATAACATGACTAAGAATTGTTAAGAACTCCATTGATGATGGAGGTATCATGTACTTAATGTGGTGAATGCATGCAGGGTTCATTTTAAAACTTGAATGTCACAATTTAAGAATGTGTAGAACACAAGTTTGTGTAATTCTTTTTTCCCCACTATGGTATTTGCCTTTTTTTCTATGAAATACTGAAAATTCCTTTCAACTCCTTAATTTCAACTCCTACTTTCAACTCCACAATTTGTGTGATTTTAGATGTTTTATCTTTTCTTAAATCAAGGCAATATTTGCTGTATTTTTTTCTCCTTGTTGGCTGAATT
Organism: Xyrauchen texanus; assembly: GCF_025860055.1. NCBI lineage: Eukaryota > Metazoa > Chordata > Actinopteri > Cypriniformes > Catostomidae > Xyrauchen > Xyrauchen texanus. The sequence goes on along the minus strand of NC_068294.1, from coordinate 29,167,402 downwards.
TTCAAGGAACCTTTTGGGGGAAAGTGTATTTTTCTGAATTTGAAAAAGAATTGAACCTCTCTGGGGGTATATTCTTTTATCTTGGGTCTTTTCTGCTCCTGTTTTATTTGCATATCCATTCATTTGTTTCCTGAGAGAAATTCTAAGAGGTATACAGCATTGTTCTTCAGTCATGATGTAAATGTCAAGCATTTCAACGTGATAACAGGCATGACATTCGCAGATATTTATTGGGCAATCATTAGGTCATCTCAGTGATAGTCACTTAATTTAGGCCAATGTCTGGCAGATATAAAGTATTGAGGTGCAGATTGCTTAACCACCCTTTTCTATGAATTTAGGCATGGTCTTTGTAGGCTTTTCTCAGGACAGTTATCATCTAGTGAAGTGGCAAAATGCTTAATGGTTGTTTATCACAACCTGTTTTTACATAAATGTATACCTGTAAAATATGTTTCATGTTAATTTAATTACTAGGCATACTTTATCCAAACATTTCAATGATGATATAAGATGATTGACGATAAATGTTTAAAGGCACAGACCAAAATAAGTCAATTAGACCATTTCTTGAACACTAAAAGGTAAAGGAATTTTCTGGGTTCAATCGAGTTGAGCTCAAACAACAGCCTTTGTGGCATAATGTTGATTACCACCAAAATGTACTTTGACTTGTCCCACTTTTTCTTAAAAAGCAAAAATCTGGGCTACGGTGAGGCACTTACATTGGAAGCTAATGGGGCCAATCAGTAAACCTTGAAAAACTCACAGTTTCAAAAGTATAGCTACAAGACAACATTATTATTAACAAGATTTTAGTGTGATTAAATCACTTACTAACCCTTTCTGGGTAAAGTTAAAGTTTTGTAACTTTGTAAACCATAAACAACTGTAAAAATTATGTTTTTAGTAACTTTACAGCTCATATACTATATGTATTTTAAAAGAAGCATTAATGTAAGTACATTTATATAAGAAAACTTTTTTTTTTCAGCAACATGTTTTTATTATTATTATTATTATTATTTTATAGGATTGCAAATAGGCCCCTATCCTTTCAAAGTAGACTTATTCCTTGCATGGAAAAGCATAAAAGTCTAAAATATTGATTAATACAAAAAAAATCTAAAATATCATCATATCAAAAGTAAAATTGAAACCCATATTCACAAGTGTACATTATTGGTCACATTGACTGGCAATGGAGATTAATTTGTTTATAGAATACTTGAGATGTTATGAAATAACAAATGTGAACTGGTGCACAATTTCTGAAGTGGTTATTTTGTATCAACATTATTGTAATATGGTACTTAAAATCATTTTAATGTCTCAAAATATTTTGCATAAGCCCTATATCTAGTGCCACTATATCTATACAATATATTATATATCACTATAACCCCCCTCACCACTTTTCTTTTTTTAAATGTTAACCGAAACAATATTCTATCACAATTTCTTTTCACACAAATTATGTTGCTCCATTATCAATATATATATGACTGCAGGGTTCATTTTAAAACTTGAATGTCGCGATTTAAGAACGTGTAGAACACAAGTTCATATCATTCTGTTTCCCACAATGCATTGACTTTTTTCTAGGAAACATGGAAAATGTTACTTTAAACTCCACAATTTGTGTGATTTAGATGTTTTATCTTTTGTTAAATCAAGGCAATATTTGCTGTATTCTTTTCTCTCCTTGTTGGCAGAATTTTCAAGGAACCTTTTGGGGAAATTTTTATTTTTCTGAATTTGAACAAAGTTTTACAAAGTTCACACAAATTATGTTGCTCTATTGTAAATATTATATATATTTTCAATATTTTTTTCAATATTGATACACTTTGTGATCAGGAAAATGTGTGCCTTGCCCCGTTTTACCTACTCTTCCTTAAATAAACTTTTATGTGCAGCTTTGTCGCTCTAGATAAGCTCTTAGATAAACTAGTTTCAGCTGAAATGAGATTAGATCTTTAAAGAAGATGAATGCACTCACTAAAGAACCGGCTGCCGCTTGAACCGGTTATTACAGGGGGATAAGTCTCCCAAATGCCATTCACCACAAAAGGTGTAAATAGATTAGATTTTGAAGAGGAATTATCCAGACTGGCTGGTGCTTTTATCTGTGTGCTCAGCCATGTCTTTTCTTCTTTTGGTTAAGAATATTGAATGTATCTACCATTAAGTCTGTAATCATGCATGTTTTCTTCATGTGGACACTTCGCCTCTTCTGGAATAGATAGTTACCTCTTAATCATTTTTATTATTTTTGTACTAATTATTTGTAGAGATTTTTAGCGAATGAGCGGACAAACTTAAACTTTAGATGTAGCCTTAAACCACACGCGCAGATTGGTTGAAATTGGGTTACATCATAATATGTCACCCCCTTGTTTTCAGGACACGCGTTTTGGAGCATCCACGATCCTGTCGTGCTTTCACAAGCACATCCAAATGTACAGTCCTCTCTCATTTGGAGGGCTCAATTTCCATTAAATTTAACCAGCTCGTATTGAAATGTGTAAACCCATAAACTTTACTCATTTAAATAACCTAAAATGTAGGATATTCCTACTTCATTTTGAAACGTCTGGTTTTATTCAAGTCAAAATAATAGACTATTATTTTAAATTAATCATCCTTACTAACACAAGAACGCAGCATTTCTGTTTATGTACGTCTGTAAATTTGGTCATATGTTACTAATCTCTACCAGAGGACAAACAAAAAAAGTAGTTTTTGGTTGAATCTTTGCACCATTTGACGGTTTCAGTTTGTCCACCTATTATTGTCAACTGTTTCTAAATAAGGCATGAGCTTGGTTGTTGACTTTATGCAATCGACACGTGTCCTTACCGATTTGTATTTATTTATTTTTACCAATGGAGAGTGGAAAAGACACGCACAAAAGACAGGAAAGTAGAAGTGGCAAAACATAACGTATAGACCATAGCATATTGGTATTATAATTAAATCTGTAGCAATAAAGTCAAATATTTACCACTACATAACACTCAAAGTAAAACCCAACTTCCCCATCTCAAACTTACTTTTTATTGATAGTATATGGCTGAATTAATTTCTATATATTTAGCAATTGCAAGTCCTGCTCTGATGGCAACCCGAAATAAATGGATCATGCGCATCTAGGGCTATACAAATCAAATTACACAAAACCTAAAAACAAAAGATATCCAGTCCAAAACAATAAAAAGTTCTACTTCAAACACGGCAAAAAGTCTCTCTTTTTAATTAGCTTTGCATATTATTGGCTCAATAAATAGCTAATCCTTTTAGAAGCTTTTCGTCACAGCAGTTTACGATTTCTACTTAAGGTGGAAATGCTGGAAACCTGCTTTAAAGACTCATACATCTCCTTAACATGGAGCGCCGTTCTTTTTTATGCCTTTTATTCATGTCTTTAATCCCCGGCGGGTGGGAAATGAAGGGGGACAGGTCCCCCTCCGCAGGATATTAATTGGGGGTAAGCATCCACAATGCGGACGTCTGTGCTTCAGCGGTTCTTCATACTGCGTCTGATGGCCTGTTGCGCAGGGGCGGATACACACCCTGTTGACCGAGCGCTTCAATGACATTACCCTGATGAACATCTGGCCGTAAGCACCACATGCCTACCCCTTTAATTAGAAAACGAGTCACCTCACTGGTCAACTCTCAAGGCGGTATTTCAGACATGGTGATGGTGATTACCTTACCTATAGTTTTGTTTTTGGGTAATTTGAAAGTTTGAATACATAAATATGTCAAGTGTCATGTCAGTACCATGCAGTATGTCATCCTGTTTTACATTCTTACTTTTTTAAATAAAATGTTGTATTATATACAGTAGTAGCAGAGTGGGGTAATTTGTGCCACCTTTTACACCTCTAGGCAAAGAGAAATTTAGTTAAATTACATTACAAGATGTCTGATATTGAAATTTGAAAGGTGGGTTTATCTTTGCTTGGGCCCCTCAGATTCTTCAAAGACATTTTGCCACCACTTTGCTGCCTTTTTTTTAACAAGATCAACGTAATATTATTTCTTGCATTTCATTGGATGCAATGTCTGCTTTATTGATTTTGCTATCTTTATTTGAGCCATTGGCACAGCTAACCTGATACATCAGGCCCACTTTCCTTCAGAGCTAATTTATTAGGGAAAATGTTTCATTTACAGTGCATCCAGAAAGTATTCACAGCGCTTCATTTTTTCCACATTTTGTGGAACATTCAAAGAGTTGTCCCATAGCCACTCCTTTGATATCTTGGCTGTGTGCTTAGGGTCATTGCCTTGTTGGGAAATGAACCTTCGCCCCAGTCTCAGGTCCAGGGCGCTCTGGAGCAGGTTTTCATCAAGGATGTCTCTGTACATTGCTGCATTCATCTTTCCCTCGATCCTGACTAGTCTTCCAGTCCCTGCTGCTGAAAAACATCCCCACAGCATGATGCTGCCACCACCATGCTTCACTGTAGGGATGGTATTGGCCAGGTGATGAGCAGTGCCTGGTTTCCTCCAGACATGACACTTGCCATTCAAGCCAAGAGTTCAATCTTTTATTTCTCATGGTCTGAGAGTCCTTCAGGTGCCTTTTGGCAAACTCCAAGCAGACTGTCAAGTGCCTTTTACTGAGGAGTGGCTTCCATCTGGCCACTCTACCATACAGGCCTGATTGGTGGAGTGCTGCAGAAATGGTTGTTCTTCTGGAAGGTTCTCCTCTCTCCACAGAGAAATGCTGGAGCTCTGTCAGAGTGTTATCAGGTTCTTGAACACCTCCCTGACTAAGGCCCTTCTCCCCCGATCACTCAGTTTGGCCAGGCAGCCAGCTCTAGGAAGAGTCCTGGAGGTTCCAAATTTCTTCCATTTATGGATGATGGAGGCCACTGTGCTCTTTGGGACCTTAAATGCTGCAGAAATTTTTCTGAACCCTTCCCCAGATCTGTGCCTCAATACAATCCTGTCTCGGAGGTCTACAGACAAATCCTGGGATTTGGTTTGTGCTCTGACATGCAGTTATGGGATCTTAAATGGTCAGGTGTGTGCCTTTCCAAATCTTGTCCAATCAACTGAATTTACCACAGGTGGACTCCAATCAAGTTGTAGAAACATCTCATGGATGATCAGTGGAAACAGGATGCACCTGAGCTCAATTTTGAGTGTCATGGGAAAGGCTGTGAGTACTTATGTACATGTGATTTTTCCGTTTTTTATTTTTAATACATTTGCAAAGATTTCAAGCAAACTTCTTTCACGTTGTCATTATGGGGTCTTGTTTGTAGAATTGTGAGGAAAACAATGAATTTACTCAATTTTCAAATAAGGCTGAAACATACCAAAATGTGGAAAAAGTGAAGCAGTGAGAATACATTCCGGATGCATTGTATATATATAAATATTGTTGTTTTGTTTTCTTACATTTTGAGGTTTGAAACAAATTAGTTTGTAGTTAATGCAATGTGCATATAATGTAAATTTTTCAAGTTAATAATTCCCAGTGGAAATGTATTGAAAACACAAAGCTTACTCCAAAGCAAAATAAGGATTGTATTCACTTTAGGCTTGTATCCTAAAATGTCCCACTCTATTGTCTTAACCAAATTATTATTTAATTTGCATTTTCTCTAGACTTCAGTGGGGGTTTGTGTTTTTTATTTTATTTTTTATTAACTGCAAGGACAACAAGTGGAAACAGAAAAAAATTTATTGATAGCCTACTAGCGTTAAACAAAAACCTCCAGCATTCTGTTAATGGACATGTGAACAAGCATGTGTTATTAGCAGGTATATTCAGTCTCTTGAGTATCGCTGGATACGACTAGTGTCCCAGTCAATAAACATAATTATAATCCATTTAGACTTTCCCAACAGGTTGACCCTGAGCCCGCTGGTATTCCTGCTGTAGGCTGGATAGAACTTCTCGGTGCTGCTCAGACTTCCTCTCCATGTCCTTCAGTACATTTTCATAGCGCTGACTGAGATGAGAAACCAATTAACTTCACATAAAGTTGTTTCAGAAAATCAATGCAATATTATTTGATATAATTTAGACATACATTTCACCATTGATGTATTCCAATCTCTTGCCCACTGTTGCTTTAGCTTCATCTAGATCCTGTTTTACCAGAACTGGCCCAATTAATTTGTAAACTGTATTTTGGCTATCCAACAAGAAAAGCTCCTGTGCAGGGAGAATCAAAATGGCATGTGGTAAATGTACTACACTGGCAAACAAAAGTTTAAAATTATGTACAGATTTTGCTCTTATGGAAAGTAATGTTTACTTTTATTCAACATAGTGGCATTCAACTGATCATAACGTGTAGTCAGGACATTAATAACGTGAAAAATTACTATAACAATTTTAAAAAAAATGTAAACATAAACTTCTTCAAAGAGTTTCATAAAAAAAATCCTCCACGTGCAGCAATGATGGCTTTGCAGATCTTTGGCATTCTAGCTGTCAGTTTGTCCAGCTACTCAGGTGACATTTCACCCCACACTTCCTGTAGCAATTGCCATAGATATCTTGTCGGGCACTTCTCACGCACCTTACAGTCTAGCTTATCCCACAAAAGCTCAATGGGGTTAAGATCCATAACACTCTATTCCAATTATTTGTTGTCCAATGTCTGTGTTTCTTTGCCCACTCTAACCTTTTCTTTTTCTGTTTCAAAAGTGGCTTTTTCTTTGCAGTTCTTCCCTTAAGACCTGCACCCCTGAGCCTTCTCTTTACTGTTGTACATGAGACTCTGATGTACTTATCCTCTTGTTTAGATGTACATATGGGTCTTCTCTTTCTGTCCTTGTTAGAGCCAGTTGTCCTTTGTCTTTGAAGACTGTAGTGTACACCTCTGTATGAAACAATTTCAAGGATTGTATAGCCTTGATTCCTCAAAACAATGATTTACTGATGAGTTTCTAGAGAAAGCTTTCTTTTTTTTTTTTACCTAATATTGACCTTAAGACATGTCAGTCCATTGTATACTGTGGCAACTCAAAAAACACAAAGACAATGTTAAGCTTAATTTAAGTAAGCAAATAGCTTTCAACTGTGTTTGATATAATGGCAAGTGATTTTCTAGTACCAAATTATCAATTTAGCATGATTACTCAAGGATAAGGTGTTGGAATGATATCTGCTGGAAATTGGGCATGTCTAGATTAGATTTTTCAATTAGTGATGGTGCTGTGTTTTATATTAGTAATGTCCCAAGTATACTTTGTGATCAGTTGAATGCCACTTGGTGAATTAAGGTACCAATTTCCTTCTGAAACAGCTAAATCTGTACATTATTTCAAACTTTTGTCTGCCAGTGTATGTTATATATAAATAAATTGTTAAATATAAATGTTTACCAAGTATGTTGTAGTAAATTGAAATGATACAATGACATTTTGTTTGCATTCTTACCTCCTTAACAATATTATTTTCAGTCAACTGTGCCTCCAGTTTCTGTCTTGCTGACATACTTTTGCTGACATCTGAGAAAAACAAACTAATATTTGTTTACATGGGTTCATAACCACTCTATTTACAATAAAAGTATCTGACATATGCATAAACAAAGATTTAAACTGTACACTACTTTATATCAATACATTTCAATAAGTAGAAGATAATAAAAACACTTAGGTCTCCATGTAGCAAAGATATCAAGTAAAACCAATTAATAACCCAATCGTTTTATTAGGCGGTTTATATAATATCTAAAATACTGCGAAAACTGTCCATGCCCAATGCATACGGTATGCAGGTGAAAATACTGGAAGGCTTGCTAGCATACATAGCCTAGCTTTTCTGCTAACATTGTTATGGGATACCTTTTTGCAACTGTTGATATTTCTCCACTTCAGACTGCAGTTTCTTCTGAATCGCTTCAGCCATCACGCTAGTTATTTTATTTTCTAAGCACTCTTGTCTTCACTAAATAATAACTCACAGAGATATTTTATATCAAAACCAGTCAGCACACGGATCATGCAGAGAGTAATGGGCGCATAGGAAATGACGTAATGTTCAGTTCCTATTTTTTTGTAATTTTTTACAGCCCACAGATAAGAGTCACATCGTCATCTAGTGTTGAAAATGTATCAGTGGTAGATCAGTGGTAACGACACAGTTGACGATGGTGGAGAAAAAAAAACGTTGTAAAAAAATACAGTTACATTTGTGTCTCAGTTCCTTCCTGAGCCTAAGTCTTAAATTGTTTTCTCTCTTCAAAAAAAAAGTTTTTCTCTCTTAAATAAATATATTTTTCAATCTTAAATTTTTTTCTCTGTCTTCAAATAGATGTTTTTTTTTTGTCTCTTCAAAAAAAATTCTCTTAATTTTTTTTTTTCTCTCTTCAAAAAAAAAGGAATGCGGTACCATCCTTGGCCACCAGGTGCCAGTATCAGTAAACATGTAATCTTATGCTTTTAATGCTTTCACTGTTGCTATGTGTCATGTGCAGACTTTCATAGTGAAATTTAATTATAATAATATATTTTAATATAACAAGTTGTCTATGCTTTTTAAACACACTGTCTACTGCAGAACTGAAGAGTTCCAGATGAAAGGTTGTCTAATTTTACATTTTGTGGTTTTAATTATTAGTAGTTTAGCAACTTGATTCATTTGCACAAGAAATTACCTCAATACAATATGTAAACATCTTAATTATTTCATCTTAAACATTTCATTTTGATAAACTGGGTGGAAAATGTATTAATGTGATACAATTATATTTAAAAACGTATTTTCTTAAAAGTCTCTTTCAATCTCATAAATTATCTCCCATTATATCTCCATTGCAGTCATAGACAACTGTATATTAAAATATATTATTATAATTAAATTTCAACATGAAAGTCTGCACATGACACATAGCAACAGAGAAAGCATTAAAAGCATAAGATTACATAAAAAAACTTTGAAGAGAGAAAAAAAAAATTTAAGAGAGAAAAAAAATTAAGACGTATAGGCTCAGGAAGAAACAGAGACTCAAATTTTTTTTTCAGACTATGCGGTTCATTGCTACCGTATAATCCAGAGATGGAATAAAACAAACAAAAAATATCTGATGTACCTGTAATCTCTTGGGATATTTTTAAAATTGGTTTAATAATTGAAGAAAAATGTATCTTTTGTCTAAAATAATTTGAAGCTTTTGATCAAATGTTTTATTTAAAAATTTTATTTCATGTATTTTTGTTTTTTAACTGGAGCTGTCTCAGTCTCTTGATGCTTATATATCCTCAAGACGAGAGTTGGAGAGAGTCGAAAAATTATTTCCAAAAAGAAACCATATTGTTGTTAATTTTGGAAAATTAAAAATATTAATAATTGTAACATGTATTTCAATCAATAATGATACAAATGTAGTATTTATATTATATACACACGTTAAATGGACTGAATAAGTTGCTGTAACCTTTTTAATTGTTTTCCTTTTATGTTGTTGATGTTATTTTCTATTTGCACATCTATTTAGATCTACATGGTGTTGCAATTTGATCTAAAACTATATTGTGGCAAAGTTTAATTCTAATAATTAAAAAATATAGAATAATCTAGAGCTTTTCAGTTTTTAGTGTGTTCATTTACATTAACCTTTGACAAGGTGATAACACTTGTTCAGGGTAAAAACGTTTAGTTTCTGCAAATGGGGATCACTGTCTAAACCTTATGCGGTTTCTTCTAAAACCTCCTTTTCTTACCAATAACTTAAATCTAAATGTTATCTGTTGGTAGTAAGGTGATTTTCCTCTCCTTTTTACTCAATTATTACCGTAGTTATGGATGTAGTTTGTCCTCCTGTCCACATGGGGGCAATCAAGTTTAATCAAACAATTTGCATTGACAGTAAGGTTGCAATATGGCAGCGCGCATGGATCAAAACTAACGTGAAGGGCTCTCTCGTGTGTGTGAACACAGATTATTCCACTGTCAGGTACAATCAATGATATCATTAATTTGACCAAATGTCTGTTTTAAATCTGCTCTCGTAAGCTGCTTGGTAACTATTTAAAACAATGTATTGTCTGTTTTAAATCTGCTATCGAAAGCTGCTTGATAACTATTTTAAACAGTAGATTAAAACACTGTTACGTGCTGTTTGTGTATGCTAGTGATAATGTTCTGCAATTAAACTGGCACGTTTTATCTTTACCACTCACAACCGGAATTGATGCTAGAGTTGGCAAAGGCTAAGATAACTTAGAACTCTTCTAAATTCCACGAATCTTGTTATGACACTTTCATGTAATTTAACATGCCACCAGTATACATTATATTTAACAGCAGTATATGTAACACTGCGTAATAGTGCAGTGTTGTAAACAAATAGAACACAAATGTTCAGTCTAGACTCTAGTTAGAGTGGCAGCTTGTTTTGAGCAATCTGGTGTGGTAGCATTATGGTTAAGGATCAGCATTACTGGTTGGCAGTTCAGTCCCAAGAAGGGATGTTAAACTTAAAGGAACTGAAGAGTTACTGATAGAGCTCACTTTATGACCATGGTTAACTGATGAAAAGCAGCATAATATGTTTGTTTTTTAAAGAAAATTATAGCCTGCTACTTCTGTTCACCAAGGTAGAATTTATTTGCTAAAATGGTCAAAAACATTATTAGTAATGTTGCAAATAATTATTATTGTTCAGAATGATCATTTTGTAATTCAAAAGACCTGTGAAGGCAAAGCCTCATTTCAGTACCCAACTCTCCAGTCTGCTAAGATAAGATTGTTTGCTTGTAGTCCCTAAGAAATCACTTAGCACATTTACATGCACATTCTTACAGTGATTACGTTTAATAAGCCGAGCCGACAGTGTATAAAGTTATGTAAACAACTTAAACGGAGCTCCTTTAAAGTGGTAAGTTCATGAAATGTTTAAGCATAAACCAATCAGATTAATGCCCTATCCCTGATTTCACATTGCATGTAGACACCTTTACCGGTGTTCTTAATGGCTTATCCAATGTAAGTGTTGCGTTGTTGTTTTTTGCATTGTCCAATTTTTTTTAATAAACTCAATTTTGGTAGTTATCGGCATATTGGTGTCCATCTAAGCACACTCATTATGTGGTAATTTGTTATTAGAGAAACCATTCTTCAGAGAAATTAGAGAAATGCTTCAATGAATGCTACATAATGAACACATTACTATGTATTTTTCAGTTGCTGAAGTATTGAATGCACATTGATATCAAAGTCATTAGGGTTTAAAAATGTCAAGAAACAGCTTACTCTAGATACTTATCAGTCTGTTTTTCTTGTGAGAAAATTGGGTTAAGAAAACAAATAGTAGGGGCCTGGGTAGCTAAGCGAATATTGCCGCTGACTACCACCCCTGGAGTCGTGAGTTCAAATCCAGGGTGTGCTGAGTGACTCCAGCCAGGTCTCCTAAGCAACCAAATTGGCCTGGTTGCTAGGGAGGGTAGTCACATGGGGTAACCTCCTCGTGGTCATGATTAGTGGTTCTTGCTCTCAATGGGGTGCGTGGTAAGTTGTTAGTGGATCGCTGCGAGTAGCATGAGTCTCCACATGCTGCGAGTCTCCATGGTATCATGTACAAGGAACCACGTGATAAGATGAATGGATTGATGATTGATTAACTCAGAAGTGGAGGCAACTGATACTTGTCTCAGATGTGCTACAAGAAAGCAAGTGATAAAACCTAGCAACTGACTGCTAGATTGCCTATGGTCAGCAAAACAGTCACTGCTGCAAGTGAAGAATTTTTTTTCAATACAAGTTAAGATCAATCAACAGCATTTGTGGCATAATGTTGATTACCTCAAAAATTATTTTGACTTGATCCTCCTTTTCATAAAAAAAAGGAAAAATTGAGGTTACAATGGAAGGGAATGGGGCCAATTTTTGGAGGATTTAAATGCTGAAATGTGAAGCATATAATTTTATAAAAGCACTTCCATTAATTCTTATGTTAAAACTCATGTATTATTTGAGCTTTAAAGTTGTTTACATTTTTAAACCAGTTTTAAGGTTTACGCTGTTACATTGTCATGGCATCAAAGTTGTAAAATTGGATATAATTATACACGGATAAGGTTAATTGATTTTTATCACACTAAAATCATGGTAACATGCATATTGTTTACGTCTTGTGGCTATACTTTTGAAACAGTATTATAATGTTTATGGATTAGGTAAATTGACTTCCATTGCAAGTGCCTCACTGTAACCCAGATTTTTGCTTGTTTAATTTTTTTAAAGAAAAGGAGGGGCGAGTTGAAATAAAATGTTGTGGTAATCAACATTATGCCACAAATGCTGTTGATTGAACTTGTATTGATCCTGGAATATTCCTATAAGAGTACATAACTGTCATTTCTTTAATCAATATAATGCAACAGGTAAAAAAGTTTCAAGGTTTTTCCAAAAAAGTTCATTAAGCATTGTCGCAGCAATGGTAACAGACTACTTACATTTATCACCACATAAAATTACAAAGGAAAGTAGCTAATAAATGGTAATGTTTTGCCAATGACCCAATAAATTGGATATTGGCATGGTGGAATTTAAACTAGGGACAGTGAAGGTGTTTAGCCATTTATATACCCTCTGCCTAAGAGTAAATGTTAAGAGGATTTTAAATAGCCTAGAACCCACAGACAACAAAAGATTCAATTAAAATAATAAAATACAGTAATGCCTTACCAGCACTAATTTAAACCATAAAATTCACATGTGGATATTCTTTGTTCCCTTGAATGTATGTGATACTTGCCTTTTAATTCATTTAATATGTGACAGGCAGTAGCAATACTTTGATGTCTTTTGTGTATTCCCACCTTTTCTAGTTTGCTGTAGTAAATTAGGAGGTAATTTATTTTTGTCACAGAGGTTATTGCAAATAACCAGAGCGCACTCTCTACGGCCTCGTCAAAATCAATATGCACCTGGAGGGTCTCAGAGGAATTGCGCTGAATTGTAAAACACCAGCCTACTCACTGAATTGTTGCACCTTTGTTTGTTATGCAGAAGAATATAATCGTATTTAATTCTCAGTGTTGTTCTTGCACTGCTTATTTTCACATTGCCATGGTTGGTGTCATTAAGTTGCTTTTTATTGAGCAAAGGTGTGCATTCACTGCAGTAAATTTCACCAAAGCAGGCAGGACAGTTTCCCCATATTTTCAAATTTAGTGGAAAATGAAAGCTGATAGAGGTAATAAATTTTACTATGCATGGTAAATAATGTTACCAGTTATTTCTGCTATGCATTTATGTTTTATACTTTTCTTGCCATTTCTTCACTCGCTTCTCTACTTGCAAAAACAACAATTGCTTGCTCAGCATTATTTCAAATGGACTATTCTTGCCTCAAAAACATGTTTTCCCACGTTTGCGAGTGCAATTTGTCTTAAACCAAAAATTGATATATCAAGAGAGCAAGAAACCAAATGATCTGGCTGGCTTTCAAAAGCCAGTAAATCTTTATATGCAAATGTGAGGCTGCAGAGAGAATTATTTTAAATCTTAAATCACTTCATAAAGAGTCTCTTTGTCATCTTAAAGCAGAAGTGATGTAGCACAGCTAAAGCCATCGACTCCCTTGCTGTGTTCCATTTTCTTTAAACAAAATAGAACAGAATGCTATTATGTCTCGGAGGAATTTGGGAAAAGATATTACATTTTGTCTAATGGACTTTATTCATCCAATGTTTATTTCGGCTAATGGACAAAATCAGTTAACCCCAAAAATAAATAAATAAATGATGTGAGCCACGTTTATTGCTAATGGTATATACCCGTTTTCCCAGTGTACTTAAAAATCCCAGAACTTAGCCTGTTTTTAATCTTTGCAACAGCCAATTTAAATCAGTTTAAAGCATTTCAATTCATTTTGAGGGACACATTGTTTCACTTAATAATACTGTTAAAATAATATAGAGAAAATGAAATGGCCTAAGCTATTTGGCTATAGGTTGATGCATAGTAAATTAACCAATGTGGACATACACTATTTTCCAGTATTGTAGAACAAAGTTGAAGAAACGTTCTAAAATATTATATTGAAGCTTTAAATCTTATATTTTATCCACACTATTTTATCATAAAAGCCAAGCAAAGCTTTTTGGCCATTCACAAGGTAATGTACATAGCTGAACAATCAATGATGAACCAGAGATAGAGCTATTACATACTGACTTTGTATGTAAGTTGGTCGATAGTGAATGTGAATACATTTTTTAGCGTATTTGTAAGATATTTCTCTAAATATGACAGAGAACCATTAGTATGTTTAACACGTCTAATGTCTCCGACTCATCTGGGCTTGTATTTTAGCATATGTGTACTATATGCAGTATTTCAATAATTTCAATTTTAATCTAATGTTGTAAATTGAAAAGAGCATTAAAGCAGTGTTTGCAGCAAGCACAACATAGAACATGCCTGCAGTCCATAGTTTTTTTTATTCATTCTATATCCCAATCATATCAACTGAGTTGCCTTTAATGAAGAAAAAAAAAAAAAACTCATGCATGCCTATAAAAACAAAAAAATGTGTCAGAAACGTTATTTCCAACACCAAGTAAACTTGGGGGGGGAAAACGGAAATCAGTGCCAAACAAAATGTTAAGAATAAATTGCCTCAATTCAGCTTGCAGGATGGCTGATTGTCCTCATCTGCTTCTGAATATTTTGGACCTCCTGCCAAGGAGTGGAGGTTTACCAGCAGCCCAAGCCTTCCCTTGATGCCTCTTAAATTGATTTGAGGTACAACATGCTTTTTAAAAGCACAAATGTGTTTGGTGAACAGCATGAAATGGAAAGCTGAAATGAAGGGCAGCATGTGATTGACATTTTAAACCCTGAATGTAATTTTGAACTAAGTGTATTCACACCACTGGTGACTGCTTTGCCTATATTTGCTGGTTCTGTTTTCTTTAGATAGCCTCACCCATGTATTCTGAGATTCAAGACATTTGCACTGTCTCAGTGCTCATAAAATGCTTTCTTTGCTTGTCTTCCTGTCTGCTCAGATGCAAGGATTAACTTTGCAATAAAACCGACAGCCCAGTCTAGTGTTTGTTTCTCCTCCACACAAGTTTGCCTCCCATTTATGAATATATAAATAGTGAATTTAACCTTGGGAACAGACTGCTGTGAATAATTTGGAGAAAGTTTTTCACCTGAGCTCACCCGTCACAAAGTGGGTC